>NW_027512429.1:300000-517632 GCF_048772815.1 Callospermophilus lateralis
TCATGAAATGTGCTTACCCCTCCCACAGAGATAACAACCAAAGTGTTCATTCACTGCCAGAATGGAGACAGAATCCCATATCTCTGTATGATTCACACCAGTCTACATGTGAGACCCAGTTTGACCTTGCTTAAGTCACAGCTGTGAATTCCAAATACCAGCATGCAGTGTTAGGCATATGCATCCTGATGTAGGAAGTATAGAATGAAATATGTGTTGTGATTTGGATCTTAAATATCCACGAAAGGTCTATAAATATTTCCTCATCAGCCTCTGGCAATATTGAGAGGTGATGAAACAGTAGGCGGTGGGTCCTGCTGGAAGGAGGTTGCATGGTTGTGGACATGCCCTTGAGGAGGATATTGGGATCCTGGCCTCATGCTGTCTACTTCCCAGCTGCCATGAGGTGAGCAGCATTACTCCAATATGTGATCTCTGCCATGATGTTCTGACTCCAGGGAGTCTCCAGAACCATGAAGCTGACCAAGTATACATAGAAAGAAATCTCGGAAATGTTCAGTCAAAATAAAGTTTTCTTCCTTGTAATTGGTTGACCTTACATATGCTTTCAAAGCCACAGAAAGATGACTAATGTAATGAGGTAGATTAAAGATCAAAATGCCTGCTCTATAACACTCCTTACATATTGCAGGGCAGATAATTTAATGTTATCTTTTATGGAGTGGAGTTTATTACTCAATTTGACAAGAGTTCTTTCACATTATTGTTTATCTCAATTTTTGTAGGGCTCTTGGGTCTTTTGTCTGAGAAAACTTTCTGTTGTCATTTTGGATTTTCCTTTTTTTAAGTTTTTTTTTTCCTGTAGATGCCGATGGACATGATTTATTTATTTGTTTGTTTGTTTGATTTACTCTTAAGGCTCAAACCCAGGGCCTCACACATCCTAGACAAGCACCCTGGCACTGAGCTAGAACCCCAGCCCCTTGGCCTTTTCTTAAGTAGACATTGAACAATATGCCCTTATCTTTCTTAGAGTAATTAGGTTTCTCATCCAGAGTCTTGCATCTAGATAATTGGGAATACAAGTGTTGTTTTAAGTCTCAAAGATATTTGAACCCAGACTGGGCACTATTTTGATAAGTATTTTCTCACAAACAATTTTCTTAATTCCTACAGTTATTCCTTAATCACTCTCCCTGATTCCATGGCATGCCCATGGTAACCAGAAATAAATTCCACCCCAGAAAGCCACTATTCTATTGAGCATATCATTCATGATACAGCCAGTAAACAATATTCACCCTTGTAATTTGAATTGGAACACATATATGTGTATAAGTAGACATATGAATCTATGCATACATGTGTATATATGTATGTGTGGTATTATATGTGAAGTACAAATAACACTGAAAGTGTAAATGAGAACCACAAGATGTAATAGAGCTTTGTTTCAAGGAACAAAGGAAAGTAAATAAGAAAGAATTGTCAATATACAGAAGAGGCCCCTGAGGCCTAGATTCAGAAGTAAGCACAAAGTGCACTGCTGCAAGAAAATGTGGCCTTCTCCAGGTAGATGTAGGCTGATGTGGTGATGTGCAGAGGGGACATTATTTGGAAGAACTGAAGAACTCTCACATGAGTAAACCTGCATGAACACATGTTTGGGCTGCTTACAGAGGAAGTTGTTCTCTTAGTGCCCTTTCTGCATGTTGCTCACCCATTAAGCATTAAAACCTTCATATCCTGGTATTTATGGGGCAGGAAGGAAATTCAGAATTAGCATCAGGAGAGAAGAGGTTCTCAAACATCTTAGGCTTCTTTGGATTAATTTAGATGCAATCACAAATAGGCAGAGTACAACTAGCTCCCTTAGTATTAGCAGTTCTGTGGTTGGAGTACCAGTGGCTCTCAGATTGTAGCATTAGCAGAACGCCCCATATGTTCCTGGCACCCTGAGACAGCAACTCTCTATCATGGAAAGCCATCACCAAAATGCTTCAAAACTTCATACATCTTTAAACCTCTTGAATTCAGTAAAGAGAGAAAAGTATTTATGCACTGTTTTATGATATCTTAATGTGTCATTTCCGTATTACACCATGTGAAATGCAACACTAGACAACCTTTCTCACACTGCACATTGTCTTTAGAATTCATGGAAATGCAGGGTTGTGAGTTGAAGTTTCAGCTCAGAGGTGTGTAGAGCACTCACCTAGCATGCATGAGGCACTGGGTTTGATCTTCAGTACCACATGAAAATAAATGAAGATATTGTGTCCATCTGTAATTAAAAAATAAATATTCTAAAAAATGCATGTAGGTAGTCAGAAATTGTTTTGCGCTTGGGAATTCCATTGGTTCAACTTCATTTTTTTCCTGAGTAAAAAATATTTATTGTCTTTATTAATTGGAAGGAGAACCAATACTATTGGTCAAGTTTATGCTAATTGGGGTTTGGAAAAGTTGTGCAGTGGGCATCCCCACTGTGGGCAGGATTTGTTGCAGAAGGATAGCAGATCGTCTTGCCTCAGCTCACTTTGGTTTTGGCCTGCCAGGCTCAGGTCTTCCTGAGGCAGGGGTAGAAGAGTCAAGGTCAATTAGATGGACTTATCAGAGGTTTGAGAGGCATTAGAAAAAATGGTACCAGTGTCAAGAAAGAAATTAATTTTCCGTTCCTTGACAGTCAAGGTCATCCTAGGCTCCTGTACAGAAATAAAACAGTCTGAATAGTTGGAACCCAAGAAGGATTCCCCAGGACCCATCATTCCTATTGTTGGACTGTTTGAAGTGAGGGATTTGTCCACTGGTCCTAGCCTGTGTGCGTATTCGAAACACCTGTGATCCACTTCAGTGACAGGTTAGGGTGTTGGTGGCATTGCTTTGTTTCATGGGCAGTCTTTCTTGTAATGTCCCTCTTGGCCACAGTTCTAGCCAGCTATGGTGGGAGCAATACCACTCTGGGGACCTTGTCTACTGGATTTAGCCATCTGTAGGGCTGTCATAAGGGCAGTTGCTTTCTTTTGTTCTCTCTCTCTCTCTCTCTCTCTCTCTCTCTCTCTCTCTCTCTCTCTCTCTCTCTCTCTCCTCTCTCTCTCCTCATCGTCTTCCTACTCTTCCTCTTGGTCATGATTGTAAAACACCCAAGTGGCATGTTTTAAGAAACTATCTAAAGTGTTGTCTCCCTTTTGCAGTTGATTTTGTAATTTTTTCCTAATGATTGAGTTATGAATTTGTTTTTCAGGTTGTTATGCTGGGGAAACAGGGGACATTGTGGTGTATTTAATTAATGCTTCCCTGAGTTTTTCTAAAATGTTTGTGGAAGTTTCTGCATTCTCCAGATTGTTTGAAATAATTTGGAGATTTAGTATGGGTTTTCCTAAAACCCTGTACCACACAATCCTGAAAGTACTTTCCCTTCCATTGCCCCATGTGACCCATCTGTATCCCATTTTTGATCCTCCTAGAGAACTGCGTATTGATTTGTTGGCTATGATTCTTCTGAGTCCATTTCAGTTAGAAGGAGAAGGCCTCCTGGGACTTGCACTATATATCATTCATCCCCAGAGGATTCAGCCACCCATAAAGCATCCTAGTGTTCAGTGCTAGAGAGAATTTGGTTCATTAACATCATTATGTCTTTCCAAGTAGGTCAAAGTTTGGTTAATGCCATGAAATATCTCTGTATATTTATCAAGGTCATCCTGGAATCTTTCTAAGTCACTATAATTTGTCTCAAGTCTTGCAGAGAAAAGTGACCTGTAGTATAATGAGTCTTTTGGGACTCTTTCCTATGACTTGTAGGTATAGGAAGGAGCTGCAGTGCATTCCTCCTGATTTTCTATTTCCTCAGCATGTTGGGGCCCTGTTGGCAAAACCTGAGTAAGGAGGGTATAAGTGTTTAGAAAAAAGGCTTTTCTGTATTTGATCCTTCTCTAAGAGAAACTGCTTTCCATTTTAGCCTTTCCTGATATATTTGCAATCATACTCATACTTAGAGCCAGTAAAGTTCTATTCTATTTGCTGAAAATATTGGTGCTGATATAGCTGGAGAATCTTTGGATTGCATTTTTTTAGTGTAGCCAAGAGTGAAGAATCTAATTTACATTGGTTGCATAATTTTGGGTTGTGTCTCCAGGAAGAAAAAAAAAAAGCTTGTTATGTATAGGGTACCTGTGGCCACTTTTTTCTCCCCTTTACAATTTATGTTTAAGTGTAAACTGGATTACAGTTTATACTTGCCTCAGGAGGCTATTTTTCCACATCCTCCAGCTGGTATTCAGGCCAAGCTTGGGCTCAGAAAAATACCAGACACTTCTTTAGGGTCTGAGTGTCAAAGAAATACCAATGTTTCCAAATACTTCTTCAAGGAGTCGGGTGCCAGGTGGAGTATAACCCATCTAAAAGACAAAGGGGAAGAAGACCTCCTTTGGCATCCCTCCATTGGCATATTGAGGTATCCCTCAGTGCCATGTGGACCTGAAAGCCATGGATGACCACCCTTTGAATCCTGCTAGGTGGAGTAGTTGCTCTTAGCACCACAAAGTACTATGATCCTCAGGACATGAGTGACCACATTCTGAGGCCTTCATAACATATTAGTTGTGCTGACCAATGCATTATTCAAAAATCCTTTCCTGTGTCATTTCCCTCTTCAAAGGAGTGATCTTCTGTTTTTCTGTACTGTTTTGCCATGCATTGTGGGGGCAGTATAAAGAGAGTTACATGTCCTTGAGGAACCTAGTTATTATGCTAAAAGAGAGCCATGTCCCTCTAGGTTAAGTGCCCTAAAGAAGATTCTAGTCTTTCCTAATATATTTCTTATCATACTCATTCTTAGGGCCACTACAATCCTGTTGCATTAGCACAAACATTAAATCTAATATGGTTTAAGAGACTTTGAATTGTGGATTGTCATGCTGTGTCTTTTTCTTCCTGGGTTCTGAGCACCAGAATCCCCTCTATGCTGTGGGGAAAAAAAAAAGTTTTTTGGCTCTCTCCCCTGGTGGAGGCAAAGTTCCTAATCTGAAGTCTAGACTAGGAGAGGGATGAACTGGCAGGGTTCTTCTCTGAACAGGCAGGGTTTGGAAACCCAGAGAATGGGACCTTGCTCCTGAGTGAAGCTCACCAGAGACAGCATGGGATTTGGGTCCTAACAGGTGCACTAAGGATTGAAAATTCCTCAAAACCTCATTCATGTGTTCTATTGAAACAATTGGGATTTAAATGAGTATAAGAAATCAGAATCTACATGATGTTTACAGCGCATGTGTGAGAGAGACACAGAAAGGAAAAGAAGGGAAGAAAACTGGAGCAATAGACAATGTGGCTCACCCTGTGGGGATTAGTGTCTTACTGTTTTTCAAAGACGTTGGATCAGACTAAGACATTGTGTTAGGATCCAAGATACACCAGGTAAGGGACCCCTTCCCACCATTGAGTCCAGTCAGTCTTAAAGTGGAAAAAAAAGCAAACACTTAATGGATCCATTGATCTGTTGTATTCCTCAGAGAGAGGTTGAAGCTGAGCTTGACCAACATTTCTACTTTAGTGACAAAAGATATTGAACAAGCCTCCTCCAGTAAGTCTGACACTTGTGGCTTTCGACTAGCAGGTGCTCTACTGAATTTTAGATGGGTGACAGACATTAATTATTTTTGAAAGAGAGAGTTATTTCTATAAGGAGTATAGAACTCCAGAAATGAAGGGGACAGTTTGTTGCTCCATTTCAGTCACCCTCCATAGAAGCCCCAATTTGGGCACAGAAAGAAGAATCTTGATTTTCTACCCCTGTTAGCAGGTGAAACTGGGTTTTTTCTGCTTCCGCTGGCAGGTTAAGACTGTGTGAAGTGCAGTTTTCTGCAGCTAAGAATTTGTGCTCCTCTCAAAGGTGGTTTATACACTTCTATGTCAATGTAGAACCCAGTGGCTCACCATCAATTCCTTTTCCTGGGATCTTTCTTGCAAATTCAAAGAACGAACTCTGCAGACCAGGAAGAGTGAGTGTAACAGTAGGATTTATTGAAGAGCATGTATCGAACTCCTGCAGTGCAAGAGGGGACCTGATAGCTGGCTTTCTCTGACCAAGTGTGCTAGTCTAGGGGTTTATATTGCCCTTGCATCACTGTGATGTGTCCAAGCTTATGCCTGTAAGGCTCTGGAAAAAGACAAATGCTATTGGTCCCAATTTATGCTAACTAGCATTTGGAAAAGCACTAACACTATTAGTTAGCCCCAATCTCACTCTGTATTTCCTCACTTTCATTTACTATATGCTTTGGTAAAAAAGAATTTGAGTCATTGAATTGTTCATGCTTAGTGGTGTGTCAGGAACTTCAGGGCCTGTGTACAGTGTGCTTCTGCAGTGGCCATCACCCATGTGTGTAGGTGGGGATCTTGCAGGGTGATGGATCAGCTTGCCCCAGCTCACCTCAGTTCTTGAATGATGCTCCAACTTACGTGGTCCATCACTCCCCTGTTTTCTAAAATTGTTATCAGTGATCTGTAGGATGCCTGTCTGGCTTGCCATCTGGGGAGTAATGACAACAGGCAGAATGTATCTTGACTGTGTTGTTAGCTGAAGTTTCAAATGGGGCCATGACTTCTTTCCCTAGAAACCAAGCCTTGCCCACCTATGCAGGAAGCCCTTTGTGATGCTGAATATTTGTTCATCCTGCATATCTAGCCTCTTCCACAGGATCAGAAATAAGCTATCTAAGTAAAATGCCATCCCCATTGCCAATTCTAGAAAATTCTATGATGGTTTAAAATACGGAAGGCTCCAAACATCTCTCTTACATGAGACAGAAGAGAAAGAGCCAACACTTTCCAAAAGGCATTTAAAGAAAACATTGGGGGCTTGGGTTGTGGCACAGTGATAAAATACTTGCCTAGCATGTGTGAGGTCCAGAGTTCAATAACCTGTACCACCAAAAATACAAAAAGGAAAGAAAAACATTGGTTTCCCTGTCTTTGACATTCATGGCTGACCCAATGATGTCACTGTGACCTAGAATTATATTTGGTCAAAGTATATTTGAGATCACTCCATCCTTCAATCTCTTTCAATGATACCACCATTTTGAATCTCCTTAGCTGTTTTTGGTCTGCTGTATGAGGTGCCTCTTCCTACCCATACCTCAGGGAAGTCCCATGGTTTCCTGGAAGGATACTGTGTGTGCTTGAGCCCACCTTGTTTTTTCTTTTTAAGTAAATGAGCTTCCTTCCCAATCTCCTTATGCAAAAAGTTCCTGTAACACTTACCCTTGTGGTGCAGCTTAACTCCTAGTGAGGCCTCAAGTACATTGTTATATTCAACCTATGCATGCCTTTTATCTCAAGTAGATCAGGTAGAGCTGATTTTACTAAGAACTGGTTACAGGAAAGGCTGCTGGCACTGAAAGCAGACCTGGAAGTTCACCCTAAGGACAGTTATGAAAGAGAATGACAGAGAGCAGTGGAGAGCTGCTAAGAGCTACTAGGTCTGGTTGTTGATAGAGTTCCAGGGAACTCTCAGTAGCTACTCGCTCCTCCTGTCAGGAACACAATGGCAGAGCTGCTCTCACTGGACACTGAGGGTCACTGTCCTTCACTCTTAGGGCTGTGAATGCTAAGATCTGGGATATGTTGGCCCTGGAAACTGAGAACGGATAATATTAAGGGAGGTGCACTTTTCCTATTTGTGGTTGCTCTCCAGATGGATGTATGAATCCTCAGCCAATTGGTAACAGAGATGGTTATGGGACACAGTTCATGAAGGGATGTACAGAGAAGGCCCCTTAAATTAACTGAGGCTATGTAAACAACATAATGACTGGGTTTCTGTTAAGCTTTTGTTTTGTTTTTCTTCCAGCATCAGTGGAAGGTGCAGGCTAAATATGGAGGCAAGGGCTTGGCCCTGCATCTGTGCACCCTGAGGAATGGAATCTGCAGATACCTCCTCCTCTCAGTCCTCACCCCACAGAGTAGCACAGACACCACAGCAGAAGGCAGCAGCCATGAGAACATTTCTCTACTAAATGCTTTTTCTTCACTCTTGACAGTCAACTCCCGCCATGTATAGCTTTGCCCCAGGTATGCACCTCTCTCCTTCTCCCTTCCCAGTTCCCACCTTTGGCCTTCCTCCTACATTCCCAGTGCCCTCTCCTTGCCCTCCCTTTCCTGAGGACTAGCAGGATCAGTTCTGAATGACAAGGATCTTTGCCCGTTGTGTTGCAGGATGTAGTGAAGGTGAGATCTCACCAAGACCCTGCCTGAGAGGTTGGCTGACCCGATACCTATCCTACTGTCTTCAATGCCTCTTCTTCTTTCTCTGGGGTCTGATGACTGACATTCCTCTCAGATGCTGGGCAATAGGAATCAGCCCCAGAGCCATATGTTTCTTTCCAGAGACCTGGAGATGAGACCCAGAGTAAGGTGTCTTTCCTGCATGCATTGGGTGTCAATCTGTAGTTCACTTCATAGATTGGCATCAGGAGGGGGATAGAGATGAGGACTCTTCTTTTGGGCAGAGGAGCCTGTAGTGCTCAGCCTCCAGGGATGAAGGGGCCTTTTGGGTCTGGGACAGTTGCAGCACAGCAGAAGATGCTGGGAAGCCAGGAGGATGTTCGGGGTATGGAGGGTCATGGTTGTCCTCACTAAACACCTCTGCTTTCTCATGTGGCTCCTGTAGGAGAAGTTCTGCTGGGACCCACTGCCCTTCACTGGCCCAGGCTTAGAGAAGAGATTCTGTGGTCCAGGGCAGAGTTGAGGACTGGATGGGCCCCATTGAGGAAGACTCACAACAGTGCAGGAAGATACCAGTGTGCTTTCATTATAGGACCTAGGGTTATGTGACCCCTGGTGGGCCAGATCTCCATATAGAACTCATGTTCAGTGCTATCACTATGTCCCTCTATACCTTAGCTGGCAGTTGATTTAGAAGCACTATAGTCAGGGTACAACATAACTTTCAGGCACCTACACTGATCATTTCTACTTTGAGGGCAATAGTTGCATTTTCACCAGCTACAGAACAGAAATGGCCCATGCTCAGTCTGTATTGGGTATGAGGGTAGACAGAGGGACTTGTGGCATGTGTAAAAATGAATGGGAGGTATCACCTGTCTTGGTGTCAGACTGAAGTTCTGATGGCCATTCTGCTGGGTGAGTCCTTCCTCCTGGTCCAGCTCTTTGATTAGGGTCAAGATATCCATGTGTAGTCCTATGAAAAGCAACACTTCCAAGAAATGGGGGTGTGGAAATTGAAGCCTGTGCCTGGAGAAGAAGAAATTGTGTGTGGCCTTGGTAGGAAGGGTCCCCAAGCCCAAGACACCTCTGGGACTTGTAGGAAGCATGGATTGTGTCTTCTGGTTCACACCGTGGAGTTGCTAAATCAAGACCATGAGCTACCCCACCCAACAGACAAACAGTGCTGAGAATATAAAGAATAAAACATAATTCCATGAGTCCAGGCTGACATTCCCAAAGTCTTGTAGACACCTGGATTCCCAGCCCAGCCCACCTTGGTGAAAAAGTCCTCTTGGAGCACAGCTCATCAGTCTAGGGCAGGAGATTTAGATCTTGATACAAATTGTCCCCTTTTAGATGTCACTCCATTTCATTCTCTTCCAAGTTTCCCATGGACTTCGCTATGGCCAAGTGTGGGCCTATCCACATGGTGAAGTTGGGAAACCCCACCAGATGTTCATGATATCCATCTATACAGTTATGACTTCAAGTGTGATCTAGTCAGGAACTTTGGTCTCTGGATACCTGCAGTATTAGACTTCTGGTGGGTGAGCCTCAGGGCCAGTCTTTCTGGAGGTTCACACTAGGACAGAGGGTAAGAGGGTGATGCGTACATGGTTGTTCTAGCTGTGCTCCATCCATTCAGTGAAAGAAAGTGTTTAAGGGATCTACTCTGGTCCAGGATGGCCCTGCACATTCTGACATCAGGAACCATTAGAGGAGACTCTGCACCAGTGGGACAATGTATGTCATGTGGGAGGACATTTTGAGATACCCATATTCGATATACTTGGGCCACATGGACTCATGTCCTAGGCAGACGGTGTGTTGACTCTTTACATAGGCAGGGGGAGAGAAGATAGCACCTTGGAATAGGCTATATCCACTTCAAATCCAAGGGCATCTGGAATCCCAAATGCTCAGGGGCTGTTCCACTGGCAAGAGAAGTGCCCTATTCTGAAAGAATGTTCACATGTGTGCTATCACACCCCATTATCACCTTTTTTTTAATCATAAATTTTTATGGGAATGTGTTTAGCTCTCTCTTGCTGCACAATCTCAAAGACTGGAGAATGTGGAAGATTGAGCCTCTATGGGATTGGATGTGTCTGACACTGGAATCTATCATCAACTGAAGCTTTGGGTCCTCTATCTCTTCAGCCTCAAAATCCACAAACCTGACAGGTAAGCAAGACATAGGATTATTAAAAAAGAAAAGATTTCTTATTGGAAAACTCAAGCTGTAGCTTCATAGCAATGAGGAGCTGGTAGCAGGCATGGGGAGTAGTGCTCAGACCATGGGATGGGCTGGTCCCAGGAGGGATTATTTCCCAATGCAGAAACCATTCTGAGTGCTCCTGACATTACTTAGCACCTGAAGAGAACCATGTGGTCCTTAGTGAACCAGGCACATTTCTCTAAGATCCTCCCACACTTATTCCAGGCTTCTCATGTCCCTGCCCTGAACCATGCAGAAAAGCCAAGCATCAGCATCTGGTCAAAGATATGATTTATGGAAGACAACTCTCTCTCTATTAATGGTGGGGTTAGGACTATATACCAAGAACCCAAGACTCAGGAGAGGTCATGTGAAAGTCCAAGCTGTGCTGAAAGTAGTGGAACACCTGGGTTCCCACCCCAACCCACCTTCCAAAGAGGGCTGTATTTCATTTGTTTGAATAGTGAGAATTACATGAATTATGATGCCAGAGGTATGTGCTGGGGGCATCTGAGACACTGGCATTCCCTGATCATGTTTTTTGAACTCTAAATCTTTCTGAAATATCAGGGTGTTATTGTGGCATTGTTCACGAGCAGGGGTGATCCATATGCTAGAAGATGGTTTATTTTCCAGGTGGTTGGCCAACCCCAAGGTAGTGAAACTTGTACCCTGTGAACAGACCTCACTGATGGTGGACACCCCCTGAGCTTGCCTGGTTACTGCCCTACACCCTAACCCTGAACATCCAGGCAGTGGTGGAACTAAGAACATTGAGGCCAGAGCTTCTGGAACTATTAGAGAGTGTCTAGCGCTCCAGGTAGAGGGAAGTAATGCTTGGAGATGTAAGCGATCAGTGGTTTTCTCTGTGGTAGCAGATGCCCTTCCTGGCTGGGTGAGAAGCTCCTACAGAGCCAGCTGTTCAACCCATGTTCCCTAGCACTTAGGCCTAGCCCCAGATATCTGACACACTTTTCTGCCCTTTCATAGATCATCTGATCAAAGGTATGCATTGACATTCCTGAAGAGCCCTCCACAATCCCTCCTCCAGATCCATGGTAGGCTCCAGTCCAGATAGGGGCCAAAGCACTGGCCTGGGTTCATCAGGATCAGTCACAATCCACAACCCACACTTCCCTGCAAGTTGACCTGACCCAACACAGGCCTTGCCTTTGCCTCTTCTGTTCAGTCACTTTGACCACCCCATGTGGGTTCCCTGCATCCAGGACATGCTCTATATACTAGAGAGAACATCAAGTACCATACTGGAATCTGATTTCTCTTGAGTTCTTGATGTTTTTGTGTATTGTGACCTGAAAGTTTTGGCCTGCAGAATGCATGAGTGAATGCCCTAACCTCCATGAGATGGTGGCTTCAGTGACTCTTAAGATTTTAATGATGTCATCAGGGTCGATTTCCTATGATAGTACTAGTGCCCTTCTAGAAAAAGGAAGGGATGCTAAAGCTCTCTTAACCCTAGGAGGTCACAGGCAAGGCAGCCATTTTCTCAAGCCAGGAGGGGAAAACTCACTGGACATTAAATCTCACACCATCTTTCTGGGGTTTTCCAAATTCAGAAGTGTGAGAGATGAATGCCTGTGGTTTCAACTTCCCATTCTCTAGCAGTACATATGGCAGCCTCATTTCAGTGAGACAGAGTACAGAGTGCACTCTGAGCAGAGTTAATGCCTGAGACAATGATGTACATGTCCAGGGAGGATTCAAATGGAATGAGTACTCACTCATGTATTCTGCACCACCTCAATATCCTAAACAGAAATTTCTCGGAACAATGTGGTTGGGTGTCCAGAGATCTATACTGGTGCCTCCCCCCGTATCTCCGACACTAGCTGTGATGTTGTCTGCCATGAACAATCAGATCAATGCACGAAGGTGAAAATACTGAGTGAGGAACAATCATATGGAGTCAGAGAACCAATTCTAAATCCTGGCTCACATTACTTCCAGGAACCTCCTGTGACCTTACATCCCCAGAGTGATGGTGATGCTCATTGAGCACCAAGATTGCTGCACTCACAGGATTGTGATGGGCACCTGAGATAAGGCCCATTTCCTCCCCTGGTGTGATGAACTGGGTTGGGAATGTAGGTCTCTCAGCTTATCCCTTCACCCTCAGGATGTTCCCTCTAGTTTCCCTACATCCCAGCCTCCTTTCTCCATGCCACACTTTTCCATCCATCCCCACTCTCCAGCATCACTCAGTAGTCTTCAGAAACACTATTTCCAGGCTTACTTCTAGAAACCTGATTAATGTCAGAGGGGCCTGAAGGCTCAAAAGCAGGTCTCTATCCAACTGAGACGGGGGGCTCAAAGTTGTCAATAGGTACTTGATAAAAATTTGTGACCCTGATTCTGATGGCATGGAACCTGGGTCCTATGAAGAACTATGGAGTTTGATTGCACATGACAGACCACAAACGACTTCACTTCCAATCACTTTTGTGCATGTCTGAAGTCACCCCATTTCTTCATCTCACAAATGGCACTAAAATTTGGGCTCCTTGCTATTTAAGTATTCTCCTTGGTAAACTTCCACATTTTGTTGATTGGCAAACCATGTGATGTGTAGCCTTCTTTTTTCCTCATTGATTTGTAGGAGAACCTGATTACATTACATTTGGGCCAGTCACAGTCAGTATTGGTCAGGCTGGGGTCGGCGTGGGGCCAATACTACATATGGGAGGGTCAGAGCACTGCATGAGTGGGGGGTGGGTCTGTCTTGGGATGAAGTCAGGACTTACAGCCTGCTGGGTCCCTAGTGAGTTGTGGTCAGAACTCTAGGGGGGAGAGGTATAAAGGTTGGCCTTGTCTTCTCATCAGGAAGCCTACACAGGAAGACCACAGCCATACTGGGGATCAGTTGAATAATATTTTTCATCATCTTTCTGGAGTGGAGAAAGAAGCTGTCTAGGAAAATATTGTTCCCAGGCTTATTTCTAGAATTTATTTAATTGTACAGGGGCATGAAAGCTCAAAAGCAGCTCTCCATCTAAATGAGACAGAAGGGCCAATGTTCTCAATAAATTGATAAAAAAATGTGCCCCTGTCTGTGGTGGCCTTGGCTGCCACAAATGCCTCACAGTCACTCAGAGTGTTTTGCTTCCATAGCAGGTCCTCCTCACATGACTCCAATCTGCAGTGCTCAACAGGACTCAACCCTTTGGGACCCTTCAATGGTCCTTAGTGTGGAGTGCAAGGAGCCCCTGCCCTAACCATGCCTAAGCAGACATACTATGGGTATCTTGGAAGGACACTGTGCATGCCTGAGTTCACCTTTTAAATCAAAAGCAGTGGAGAACTGCAGGCACTGCTAGGTGCAGTTGTCAGATGATCTCCAGGGAACTGATGGAAGTGGCTGGCTACTGATCCCATGAAGGCAACATGGCAGTTTCGATCACTAGGAGCTGAGGGTCCCTGACATTCAATCTCAGAACTAGTAAAACTAAGATCTGAGAGCCACCAGTTTCTCCTCAGACCGCAGAACTGTGAATACCAAGGGAGATGTGCTTTGCCTCATTGTTATTTCTCTTCATAGCAGGCCCTCAGATGATTGGTAAGGGAGATGTTTAACAGCCAAAGATCATGGAGGGATACACAGAGAAGATCCCCTAAACCAAGAGAGGCATTTCCCATGGGGTGATGTGTTGGGTTTTGGAATCTTGTCTGTTTTCTCCCAGGATTAGGGGGAGGACTCATCTAAATCTGGAAACAAGACCCAATAGATGGCCACTTGTGCACCCTGGGTCCTAGCAACCCCAGTTATCACCTCTCAGTTCTCACTGCATGGAGGTGTACAGAAAACATGGCAGAAGGCAGAAGCTGGAGATTTTTTTTCCTACCAAAGTGCCTTTATTCCCAGTTACAGTCAAACAAGGTACAGCTTCCCACCCAGGATTGGACATTGTGACCCTCCCCTCTCAGTACCTCCCCCTACCCTCTTTCTACATTTACTATACCCTCCCACTCCCTTCATTTTTCTGAGAACCCACAGGAACTGTCCTATGTGATGAAGAACCTTTGGACCTTCCAAAACAGAATGAAGCAAGGTGAGATCTTGCCTGAGGGGCAGACACCCCAGAGGCCACTGGTCAACAGGACTGTCCTCAGGGCCTCTTCTCCTTTAGGTTGCCTGATGATGTGAACTTCCTCTTCAGAGGCTGTGAGGTTTTAGCCAGCTCCAGATCCACATCTTGCCCTCCAGTGACCTGGAGGGGAGGCCCAGTGCAGGGTGTGTTTTTCATGAAGCATGTGCGTCCAGTGAGAGCACTCTTCATGGACATGGCACCTGGAGGAGGGTGGGAGCTGAGGAGTCCTCTGTGGGGAGGTGGGGCCTGGATTGCTTGATCTCCTGAGCACAGGGTTTCTATTGGAGGGGCCTGGCTCTGGGACAGTTCCCAGGGAAGCAGGCGGTCCTGGGAGATAAGGAGGAAATCCAGGCTTTGGAGGTCCTCGTCCACACTGCAGCTATTGGCTGTCTTATGTGGCCGCCCAGAAGAAGTGGCTTTTCTGGGACCCACTACACTTTTGTTCCCCAGGTTTGAGGAGGAGGATCTGCGGTTTGGGGGAGGATGGTTGGAGTGAATGGTCCCCAATGAAGAAGACCCGTGACAGCCTTGGAGGATAGCAGTGTCCTTTGAACCCAGCAACTCTGGCTCGATGGTCCTGCTCCTCTTCATGACCTGGGAAGCCACCTCTGTGGACCAGTCCTCCATGCTGGCCCCTTGATCAGTGTGATGTTTCCGCTTCTCTGCACCTTGTTTTGCAGCTGCCTCGGAAGTTCTTGTGTCCTGTTGGGACATATTATGACCTTGAGGCACCTGCAAAGGTGCTTCTTCACAAGCTGAAGGAGGATATGGGCACTGGCCAACTCTTCTCCATGCATGAAATGGGCCACAGGGATCAGGACAATTATATTTCAGTGGGAAGTGGATCTGTTACTCATCTTGGTCTCATAAAAACACACTGAGTGTCTGCTGGCCACACTCCTGGGCTTCCTTTCTGCTTGATATCCTGAACCCTTTCATGGCTCTCATGTCTCCTTCCTTTTTTTTCCCATCCTACATCCTGTATCCTGGAACAGACTCACTCAGGGAGCCATCACAGACAGGATAATGATAACATCCTGTGGGCCACATGAGTAAGGTCCTGTGCCTTCCTCATCTACCTGCTATCCCTTGCTCCCCTCTCCACCTGTGGTAACTCCCTTTCCTGTATACTTGTGTCCCTTTGTCTCCTAGTCTGCCATATATTGCTCTGTGCCTTGGTGTCTGTTCTGAAACCCTGGTAAACCTCGTGTCTCTATCTCCTTGTTCTACCTGGTGCCCTTTTCTTCTTGTCTACCTCTTGTTTCTTCCCAACCCCTGTTATTCCTGGTGTCCCTGCACTTCTTTATCAGGTGTCCATGCCTCTCTTCTGTATCACCTACCCCTGGTCTACTGGGAGACCTTCCTTCTGCTTTCTACCTGGTCAGTAGTGAGTCCTTCCTGCTGCTCCAGTTCTTTTGTTAGGGCCAAGATATTTATATATGGTTTGGAGGAAAGCATTTCTTGCAGGAAGCAAGGATGAATTATATTCTCTGCCTGGGATGAGAAGGAAGAGAGTGTGAGTGACCTTGGGAGGAAATGGCCCCAAGTCAGGAGGACTTCTAGGAGAAAGAGGAAGCAATAATAATCCCATGCTCATTTGCACCATGGGGTTGTTATATCCCAAGTACCAGCTACACCCATGTATGAGTGCACACGTGTGCATGCACATTCTCTCTCTCTCTCTCTCTCTCTGTCTCTTTCTCTTTTTCTCTCTCTCTCTCACTCTAACACACAGACACATGCACAAAATAAATCTGAGATTCTAAGCCAGGAAACTCAATTCCATGGGTGCCAAAACCTTGTATACACCAAGATTGTAAGCCCAGCTCACCTTGTTGACAAAGTTCTCATCAACAAAGCTCATGAGACTTGGATCTGGGTATAAATCATCCTGTTGCTCTAGTCCTTCCTCTCCCAAGTTTGCCGCAAGCTCTTCTGTAGACAAGTAGGAGGGCTCCCACGTGGCAAAGTTCGTAGGCCCGAATAGCTCATCCATGATGTCCATGTACTCTTGGATGGCTTCAGGTGGGATCTCGTCGGGCGCCTTGTTCTCAGGCCCTTTGGTCTTGGCCACCTTGTTCTTGCGTGCCTTGGACTTGCGTGCCTTTGTCTCAGGCACCTTGGTCTCTGGTGCCTTGGTTTTGGCCGCTAATGAGCGGGCAGACCATACCTTAGTGTTGGTCTTTCTGGAGGTGCACACTAGGACAGGGAGGACCAGAGTGGTGTGTGAATGAGGATTCCATGTTCATCCCAAACACTTGGTAGTAGGCAGGGTTCAGGGGTTCAGGGGACCTAACCTGGTATGCCATGCATGAGGACAACCTGACCCAGGAACCGAGGGATATAATAGTGCACCAGATGCAACATCTAGGAGAGTCAAGTGGGAGGACATTTGTAGTGACTGGTATTGCATGCACTCTACCCTACCGGGACCCAAGTCCCAGGCAGATCTTGTGTTGTTTCTTTGGAGAGACAAGGAGAGAAAGGAGATCTGTACTTGGCCCAGTCAATACACAGTTCATAGCTGGGTGGCAGGGACCTCAGGTGTTAGGGGCTTTTTTTCTTGTAAGAGTGAATCTCCAATACTGAAGGAAAAGTTCTTATTTGGGACAACAACTTGCCTTGGCCTTTTTCACTGTTTGGACACTATCATGGACTACTGTGTGAATGTGGGTACCCTACCTGGCTGTTGGACAGCCTCAGGGACTGGAGGCCTTCGGATTTCCAGCCTCGGAGTTGCAGGAGGAGGTCGGCACTGGAAGACCCCTGACAACTGCATCCTTGGATCCTCCATCTCCTCTGCAGCCTCAAACTCCATGAACCTTGATGGGATTTGGGTAAGGCAGGCACAGGCTGAGCTGAGAATCAGGTTAGCCATACCAGGCAGGTGCTGGTGTGGGATTCTAGGCGATGGAGTATTCTAAGCTACCAGTCAGGAGCTAGTGGCAGGAATGTGGAGTTGCGTCCTGGAGTAGGTCCGGCCAGTGACAGGAGGGAGCTGCTACAGAGGAAGAACTAGAGTTCTCGGGAAACACTACATCAACTAGCACCTTAAGGGAATCAGATCTGAGGGACCCAGGCAGGGCCCCTAGCTGATCCTTGTTCTGGCTCTCTCCTGTTTCTGCCAGGAGGAACCACATCATCAGTTTAGTTGTAGAAACTGGTCAGGGATGTGATTTATATCAGGGAACACCAGAGGTCCTGACCCAATTCAGGGGTACCGAGGCTGGGACCTTGGGCCCTGAAAGGATCACCTGGGAGACCAAATTACAGGCAGGGTCATGTGGAAGTGAAAGCTAAGCTGAGAACATTGGGTTTCTTCCAAGGAGGGTGGGTTCCCTTCCCTTGTTAGAAAGGCTGGGATTACATAGAGCAAAGGCAGTAAGGACCAGAGACATGTCCTGGGGGCACCTGAGGTGGTGGCTGGCCCTGACAATGCACTCCCCACCACCACCCTCTTCTGGAACATCAGGTTGAAGTAGTGGCCACTTTGATGAGTTATAATGGACCTCACTCTAGAAAGAGGTACCAGTTCCCAGGCAGGTGGCCCGAGTGAATCTAGTGCAACTTTTCCCCTCTGCAGAGCCAGCAAAGCAGCAGCAGACCCTCTGGCTGGGCTGGTACCTCCTCCCCATCCTGACCCTGAACCTCAAGGCAGAGTTGGAATCAAGAGTATGGAGCCTGGAGTTTCTGGGATTGTTGCCGAGAGAATGCCCAGGCCTCAAGCTAGAAGGAGCCGCTATTTGGAGAGCTAGATGCCTCGGAGCCAAAACATAGGTAGGTGACAGTCTGTACCAGACCTTGCTGTGCAAACCATGATCCCCCATCAGTAGGCTCTGGGCCTTGAAAACTGGCTCACTTTTCTGCAGTCTCATAGAAGACCATCCGATCAAAGTTGCTGGTGCACTGCCATTCCTGCAAACCCTTCCTCAGGCCCTCTTCCATGGTCGTGGTGGGCTCTCGTCAGGACAGAGACCGAAGCACTGGGCTGGAATTCATCAGGATCAGTGTCCACAAGGTCACCCTCCTTTATCAGTAGACCAACAGCATAATTTCCTACCTTGGTTTTATTTGCCCCATGATGTTCAACTCAAAGTATTGACATTGGGACTCCAGGAGACTTATACAAAACTTGAACACCAAGGGCTGCGTTGACCAGCATGATTGTGATTGGATTCCTCAAATATCATTGAGGTGTACTATGTGATGAATGTTTTTATCCCCCAACATTCACCTGTTGAAGCCCTAACCCCCAATGGAATGGTATCTGGACACTGCATTTAGTGCTTAGAAGGTTAGATGAGATCCTGAGGGTGGCGCCTCATGAGGGGGCATTAGTGTTCTTCTGGGAGAAGGAGGAGACACTGTGAGGACACAGGTGAGCCAGCTGTCTTTTCAAGCAAGGAGAAGAGAGAGCAATCATGGGATTTTAGGTCAGTTACCCTTTACCTGGGAATCCTGACTAAAGAACTGTGAGAAAGGAATGCCTTTTTGTTTTTTCACAAATTTTCCATAGCATCATGGTGGCCCAGGCTGACTGAAGACAGGGCACAGAATGGCCTGGGAGCAGTTACAAACTGGGGCAAAGTTGAACATGCCCATGCAGTATCCAAAGACAGCTTCCCCTCGAGTGTGACATCACCAGAGGGTCCTGATCAGGAGTTCATGACAATGTGTATGGGTAGCCATAGATTTCTGTGTTGGAGCCAGCACCACTAAACCCACTTGTGGTTGGGATGTCCCTGGTGCTGAGAACAATCAGGTCTATGGTGGAAGGTGAAATGACTGGGGGAGGCATGGAGTCAGACAGCCAACTTCGATTCCTGGCCCACATTACCCCCAGGAACCTCCTCTGACCTTGAGTCCTCCATGTGATGGTGATGATCATTGGAGCCAAAGATTGCCTGCACTCACAGGGCTGTGATAGGCACCGGACATAAGGCACGTTTCATTCCCTGGTCTCAGCTTGTCCCCTCACCCTCAGGACCTTTCGTCCAGTTCCCCTACATCCCAGCCTCCTCTTTCCAACCCATGCTTTTCCTCCTGACAGAGCTCAAGGGGGAGCCTGAGGAGAACACTCACATGAGGAAGCAGGAAAGTGCTTCCACATCAGGAGTCTGAGGAAGGTGCCTGCGGACCAGGGTCTTGAAGCGCTGCCAGCGCCGGAAGTTCTCATACACGCTGGGAGGTCTGCTGGAGTCATCTAGTGGCACTGCAGCTGGGAAGGTGGGTAGTGTGCCCTCCCCGTACACTGTACCTGGCCATTGGCGTGCATTCATTGGGAACATGATGGGGGCCATCTGGGCAAATGGTCGTGGTGCTGGAGGGCGAAGGCCCAGGTGCCAGTGGATCCCATAGTTTTGAATCCCTCCACTGTCTGAGGCAGGTACAGTGGTCCTCAGGGCAGAAGGTGCTGTGAGGAATGGAGCAGGATGCTCTACACCCCCACAGAAGGCCCCTGGGGCCCTCCAGTTGAGGGGAGTCTGAGTGTGGATAATGTTGTGAATATGAGGAGGCCCCACTGGCCTCTGTTGTGGCACATGTTTTCCAGAGGTGGACAGCCCTGGCACATATGACTGTCCAGGGTAAGTGGACAGCACTAGAGGGTTACCCTGGGAGATAGGTGCAGTCACCCTTGGTGCCAGGGACAACTCCCAGAATGGCTGGTGTGTTGGCACAGGGGCAGCTGGAAGAAAGGGTAGGCCCCTGAATGCAGACATGTGGGCACCAGGATTGAAGTTCATGCCTGGTCTCCGCGATGCAGATGCTGTGGAGGCAAAGCAAAGCGGAGAATGGGGGAGGGGAAATGACAGCAGGATTGAGGACCCCCAGTTTCTTACTCAGTGGAAATCTGCGAACAAATGCTCACAGCTCAGGGCCCTTGGGCAGGGAAATTGTGCAGTTTGCAAATGTCCCTGAGTGAATTTCTTGCTCCGTTCCTTTAGTCATAGTTCTACCCAGAGAAATCTCATTTTCAGTACACCAGGATTTGTGACAACTCAGCTTTTTCTGATTCTGAGAGGCCCCTTGTGCATCCTTTGCAGACACTCCATTGGCCTCCTAGGTGACTCCCTAGAAATGGATCAACTTGACTCTATTCAGTGGCACCATGCTCCTCCTCATTCTCACCAACAGGAAAGGGACCTTCTCCAGGGCAGATGCAGGGACTTTAGGGTCACTTGTGAAGGTGACAGGTTCTAAACCTATTCCCCCATCACCTCCTCAGCCTTCCTTTTGCTAATACTCCTTATATACCCCTCCACTTTATTCCTAGGCATCCACACACAAACAAGAAACACCTGATTGAGATCTCTGCCTAGCTAGAGGCTGAGGAATTCTGTAGTTCACCCAGGAGCACATCCTGCCCAGCATGTGGGTGCTTCTCCCAGCACTTCCCACACCAAACACGAATGGGGGACAGATCCTGGCCATCTGTGATCCTAGTGCTCACTGGTTGCTGCCATAATGCAGGGAGCTCCTTTCCCAGGGAAGAGGTCTATGTGATAGACACTGAGTCCCGGAGATCCTCTCCTGGGCTGACCAGCAAAGGTTAGTGAGGTTTATGAAGTTGATGGGATGGTGAGGATTGGGGTTTTCCAGAGGTTTTCACAGACACTGGTCATTTTTTTATTGGGCCTGGGAATTAGAGCCATTCTGATGTCCTTTTCCTTTGCACTCCTAATAATGGGAAGGAAAGTGTCCCAGAGACTCAGGCCTGCACCAGCTGCTACCTGTAGCAAGGTTGTTGGGAGCACATTCCTGTTCACCAGGACATTATGCTGAGTGAGGTCAAAGAATGGGAGGTGTACCACACTTCAACACTTGCATGTATCAATCGGGACAGCTGCCTAAGTTCCAATGACAATATGAGTAGAGCCCCTTCCTAACTGTGTGCTATTCTTCTTCCTGTCTTCAAAAGAACCCAGTCATCTTCAAACGTGATCCTGGAAAATGAAGAACACCCCACATGTGCTCCCTTATCATGGAGTACCAACCAAACCATGAAGATAAGCAAAAGTCTTCTGTGTTGTCTTGAAAACAATGAGCTGAGGCTACACACACAGAGTGTGAAAGTGATAACGATTCAGAAGATCCCCCAGAGGCCCAAATCTATGTTGGCTAAGGTTTCCTGGGTTCCCTGCCCTTCTGGAATCAATGACACCTGCTGTCTGAATGGAAGGAGAAGTTTTCCTGGGCAGGAAGTCTGTGAGGGACCCTGGGCTATGGCAGTTGGAGTGCCCTGCAGCCTCACCCACAGAGACTATATCGCACTGCATCTGTGGTCATTGAGATCCCCATTGGGCAGTTTTCTAGCTAAGAACACTTCTTACCCCTGCCCACTTATGATCTGAGACTCCCAGTCAGTCCCCTCAGAATGATATCCCAGGCAGCTTCCATGTGTCTGAAGAATGGACACAGGGCTCAGCATCTTGACTCCAGGACGGCCTCACTGGGACCCCATCTGTGACTGCCTAAAAAACCATGCAGTGACCTGTGTCCATTCTACAAGGAATCAATCCCGTGGCCTCTCTCCTTTCTGCTGTCCCAGTGTACTTCCCCAGATTAATCTGGACCTGGGTCTTAGGAGCTCTCCTCCCCATGAGCAGTATCAGTCTTCCCAGGGCTTCCTGGGCCATTTCAAGTGTATTGTCTAAGGCTCTTTCCTTCCCTTACTTCTGTTCAATCAGTTGAACACAGGGTAAGTGCTCCATTCTTACTCCCAAGGGTTTTTGGGGGTGACTGCCCTCAGATAACAGACCCCAGACTGTCCAGGCTCACCTCCTTCTGAAGGCCAGGCAGGACACCTGACACAGTGTCTCACAGTCTCCACAGTGGGAAACGTCAGTACAGGACCCAGAGAGTGACCTGTCTGTAACAGATGCTCAGGGTCCAAGTGAGCCAAACTGGCCAAAGTTTAAATGTAAACCACAGTGGAATGTTGGATCCAGACATTCTGTAGGGGGGGAGAGGCCAAGGACAGCTGGCCTGGGTGGGGGGGGGGCTGGGCAGACATTCCAGGAAGAGCTCTAATAGGTATAGAAGTACTTTGAGTTCCCTTCAGGCAATTCAGGGGTGACACAAGTGGTGTGTGCCTCCGGGTCATTTTGAAGTAGTTTCTAAAATCCACAGGAGAGGGGTGTGACAGGTGACCCTCTCTTTCAACAACCAAATTGTCTTTGCTTCCAATGATGGGCAGGACCAGTGAA
Organism: Callospermophilus lateralis; assembly: GCF_048772815.1. Taxonomy (NCBI): domain Eukaryota; kingdom Metazoa; phylum Chordata; class Mammalia; order Rodentia; family Sciuridae; genus Callospermophilus; species Callospermophilus lateralis. The sequence continues at coordinate 322,722 of NW_027512429.1, forward strand.
CCATGGCTCTCATGAGCCACAAAATCACCGGTATACACAGTCAATACTCTAAAAAACTGTGGGGTATGGATTGTGTTTTTTGTATAAAGTGTTTTTTTCTTGTTGTTTTTGTTGGTGATGATTTTTTTTTCTCCCATCCCTGGCTTGCAAAACACACAGTTCGGTGTTCATGAAATATTAACACCTTATTATAAGTCTTTTCAATAAATGGCAGGAGGGGGGCAAACCATAATATTTAGGCACTAAAAAGAAGCTTCTTCCATTCTTTCTTCCCTTGTTATTTCTTTTGAAGCAGTGATATAAAATATGCAGTGCAGAAAAAACTCTGTTCTCATTCCACAGGGTTTTAAATTTTTTAAAAAATAATCATACACTGTAATGAATGCTGGAGACCAGATTTTTTAAAGCAAATTTTATTTGCTAAACCAAGGTCGAATTCATTGCCTTGTATACTCTGTCAGTGCTTTGCCACTGAGCTTCAGCCCTTACCCATGTAATCAGTTTGCACTGCTTCAAACTGCTATACCACAGGTGCTCATATGATAACACTAGTCAAATTCAATTTGTGCAAACTGGCCATGGGAAGCAGCACAGGGTAGAGAGCTTCCTTAGCTTCCAAGGACTGCAGCAGGGTGGTCTCTACTGTAGGCATGAGCAGTTTGTAACTGCGAAGATCACTTTGTCATTTCAGGTGCTCCCACTGAAAGAAGGACCAGCCCAGACGCTCTTTATGGGGAGCCTTCTTGCCGGAGACACCTTGCAGGCTTCCCTGCCCATTTCTTCCTCCTGCAGGGCCACGGGTGTCCCTCCTGCATCTCTCGTGCCTGAGCATATGCTTGGTTGGAATGGCCCGCGCACAGGCTGCCATGCAAAGCCTCCAACGTCCATTGGGGCTCCTGCTGGGAAAGGCACAGGCGCAAGCACAGACAGCGGGTTCCCTATGGCCAGCTGGGCTCCCATGGCGACGTCCAGACTCAGTCCCATAAGCCTCTAGGTACTGGACCCGCGAACCTCTTCTGTTCCCACTGTGTCCCTGCCCCTTCCTCTGGCCCCTGCCCCTCGCCAGGCAGCCCAGGCCCGGCCTTGCCTCCTCAGGGATACAGGCCGCTTGCAGCAGGCCTGGCAGTGAGGGGTGAAATGGCCAGTGCGGCACCCACGTCGAAGCATCCTCCATCCATGTCCCTTGTAGCCTGTGTGAAACCCGGCTCCAGGGCACCTGTTTGGTGCCTGAGAAGCGCGGTCCTGGTCAGCAGGTCTGAGGCTATTGTAGGTGTCTGACAAAGTGGTGACTGTCATCTTCTTGTTCCGCCTGAAACCTGTGAATGTTGAGGACACTGTCACCTGGCATCAGGGCTGTTAGCTGAAGGACGCTCATTTCCCTGTCCTTAGAAACTTTGCAGAAGGGAACACACTGAGCCAAGTGTGTTGAGTCTGCTGTAGTCACCCCGTGATTGACGGGCCATCGTAGGTGGGCTGTTGGGGGGCTCGTCTGGACAGAGCACCTAAATGATGATGGGAGAACCGGGTGACCACAAGTCGTGTGCAATAAAGAGAGTCATGTTGTCTTATTAATTTGTGGTGCTTGTGTATGGCGGCAGTGAATTTGCTGGGTTGTTGGGGGCCCCTGTGGATATTTCTGGGTGCCAGGAAATTTTCCTTCCATTTTGATGGGCATGAGATCATGGGGTGGTTGTTTGGGTGAGAACATGAGACGCTGTGCTGGTCCTGGAGGGTTAGTAGGAGTTCAGAGGTCTCTGGTTGTTTTCACTGTTCCTTTGATGGGGTGGTGGGGTCCCTAATGTGTTGATGTGCATTCATAATTTGGATCTTGCTCTGTTTCGACTGCCTGACGAGAATGTGGTATGTGTTCAGAAGTGTGGGTCAGATGAAGTGGTGATGGTCATCTTCTTGTTCTGTGTGGATATGGGAGATCAAGGGAAAGTCAGCTCTGGTTTTTGTAATATTTTACTTGTGGTGGTCTTGTATATATGTAGTTTTCCCACGAACACACCCTGGGGAGTTTGGATACACATGTGTTTGCACATGGGCTATGTTAAGGAAGGCATTTGGGTAGTTTTCTCTGCACTTGCAATGCGATTATTATAGTTGGGAAATGGAGAAGGGATATTTGTACATTCTGGACATCATGTTTTGGTACAAGGGATTTTGAATAAATTTTATTTTCATTACCCATGCACATGTACTTGAGTGTGTGAAGGCTGGTCGGTTACTAATTTTGTGGAGCAGTCGGATGAATATATTCATTGTGTGGTGTGCAGATGGCAGGCTTCTGCATTTTGGAAGACAGAGTTATTTCTTCATATTTGGGAGTGTGTGAGCTTGTATATGAAGAATAGATACCTATGGAGAGTTACTTGTGTATTGAGTTTGTATTAACTACCCCATCAGGTGTGCGTGTGTGTGTGTTTTTTTTTTTTTGTGTGTGTGTGTGTATTTGTCTTGAAGTAGTAGCAATAGTTGTGAAGTGGAAAAATATTTAGGTGTCTGTTAGTAGATGTATTTAAGGGACATGGCAATTGATGTCTGCTTCCTGGGGCCATATATGTATGAAGTAGATGAGACCCCCGACAGTGGAAGGTAATCTGTTTTAATCAAAGTCCACTGACTGGATATATGAATTCCCAAACAAAAACTTTCACAGTAACTTTTAACTGGTGTTTGGCCCAAACTGCTGGGTATTTGTGCCTAGCCAAATCAGTACATGGAATTAACTATTACAGTAACATTGAATAATCTTCCTTATAGAATCCAGCATGTCCCGGGGTGGACAAGCAGAAAATTAAGTTTGGGTGAACCAATTTTCAGAGAACTTCAGGAAAGACAGTTATGATATGTGCCTGAGAAGCAGAGAACCGACTGATAAACTGATAAACCACTTGTAGTTGGCTCTCTCTTCCACCCTCTCATGAAATGTGCTTACCCCTCCCAAAGAGATAACAACCAAAGTGTTCATTCACTGCCAGAATGGAGACAGAATCCCATATCTCTGTATGATTCACACCAGTCCACATGTGAGACCCAGTTTGACCTTGCTTAAATCACAGCTGTGAATTCCAAATACCAGCATGCAGTGTTAGGCATATGCATCCTGATGTAGGAAGTATAAAATGAGGTATGTGTTGTGATTTGGATCTTAAATATCCACGAAAGGTCTATAAATATTTCTTCATCAGCCTCTGGCAATATTGAGAGGTGATGAAACAGTAGGCGGTGGGTCCTGCTGGAAGGAGATTGCATGGTTGTGGACATGCCCTTGAGGAGGATATTGGGATCCTGGCCTCATGCTGTCTACTTCCCAGCTGCCATGAGCTGAGCAGCATTACTCCAATATGTGATCTCTGCCATGATGTTCTGCCTCCAGGGAGTCTCCAGAACCATGAAGCTGACCAAGTATACATAGAAAGAAATCTCTGAAATGTTCAGTCAAAATAAAGTTTTCTTCCTTGTAATTGGTTTACCTTACATATACTTTCAAAGCCACAGAAAGATGACTAATGTAATGAGGTAGATTAAAGATCAAAATGCCTGCTCTATAACACTCCTTAGATATTGCAGGGCAGATAATTTAATGTTATCTTTTATTGTGGAGTTTATTACTCAATTTGACAAGAGTTCTTTCACATTGTTGTTTATCTCAATTTTTGTAGGGCTCTTGGGTGTTTTGTCTGAGAAAACTTTTTGTTGTCATCTTGGATTTTTCTTTTTTAAAGTTTTTTTTTTTTTTCCTGTAGATGCCGATGTACATGATTTATTTGTTTGTTTGTTTGTTTGATTTACTCTTAAGGCTCAAACCCAGGGCCTCACACATCCTAGACAAGCACCCTGGCACTGAGCTAGAACCCCAGCCTCTTGGCCTTTTCTTAAGTAGACATTGAACAATATGCCCTTATCTTTCTTAGAGTAATTAGGTTTCTCATCCAGAGTCTTGCATCTAGATAATTGGGAATACAAGTGTTGTTTTAAGTCTCAAAGATATTTGAACCCAGACTGGGCACTATTTTGATAAGTATTTTCTCACAAACAATTTTCTTAATTCCTACAGTTATTCCTTAATCACTCTCCCTGATTCCATGGCATGCCCATGGTAACCAGAAATAAATTCCACCCCAGAAAGCCACTATTCTATTGAGCATATCATTCATGCTATAGCCAGTAAACAATATTCACCCTTGTAATTTGAATTAAAACACATATATGTGTATAAGTAGACATATGAATCTATACATACATATGTATATATGTATGTGTGGTATCATATGTGAAGTACAGATAACACTGAAAGTGTAAATGAGAACCACAAGATGTAATAGAGTTTTGTTTCAAGGAACAAGGGAAAGTAAATGAGGAAGAATTGTCAATATACAGAAGAGGGCCCTGAGGCCTAGATTCAGAAGTAAGCACAAAGTGCACTGCTGCAAGAAAATGTGGCCTTCTCCAGGTAGATGTAGGCTGATGTGGTGATGTGCAGAGGGGACATTATTTGGAAGAACTGAAGAACTCTCAGATGAGTAAACCTGTGTGAACACTTGTTTGGGCTGCTTACAGAGGAAGTTGTTCTCTTAGTGCCCTTTCTGCATGTTGCTCACCCATTAAGCATTAAAATCTACATATCCTTGTATATATGTGGCAGGAAGGAAATTCAGAATTAGCATTGGAGAGAAGAGGTTCTCAAACATCTTATGCTTCTTTGGATTAATTTAGATGCAATCACAAATAGGCAGAGTACAACTAGCTCCCTTAGTATTAGCAGTTCTGTGGTTGGAGTACCAGTGGCTCTCAGATTGTAGCATTAGCAGAACTCCCTATATGTTCCTGGCACCCTGAGACAGCAACTCTCTATCATGGAAAGCCATCACCAAAATGCTTCAAAATCATACATCTTTAAAACTCTTGAATTCAGTAAATTGAGAAAAGTATTCATGCACTGTTTTATGATATCTTAATGTGTCATTTCTGTATTACACCATGTGAAATGCAACACTAGACAACCTTTCTCACACTGCACATTTTCTTTAGAATTCATGGAAATGCGGAGTTGTGAGTTGAAGTTTCAGCTCAGAGGTGTGTAGAGCACTCACCTAGCATGCATGAGGCACTGGGTTTGATCCTCAGTACCACATGAAAATAGAATAAAGATATTGTGTCCATCTGTAATTAAAAATACTCTAAAAAATGCATGTAGCTAGTCAGAAGTTGTTTTGCACTTGGAATTCCATTGGTTGAACTTCTCTTTTTTCCTGAGTAAAAAATATTTATTGTCTTTATTAATTGGAAGGAGAACCAATACTATTGGTCAAGTTTATGCTAATTGGGGTTTGGAAAAGTTGTGCAGTGGGCATCCCCACTGTGGGCAGGATTTGTTGCAGAAGGATAGCAGATCGTCTTGCCTCAGCTCACTTTGGTTTTGGCCTGCCAGGCTCAGGTCTTCCTGAGGCAGGGGTAGAAGGGTCAAGGTCAATTCGATGGACTTATCAGAGGAATCCTCAAAACAACCAGGTTTTAAGGATATGCATGTAGAGGTATACAGGAAAATGCATCTTTTAAGTCTAAAATTGAAACATTTGTAATGTTTAAGAATCTGGGATAACAAGGTGTAAGGGTCGAAGACCAAGGATGGTCTTGTACCTCATTTGTTGATCTGAGGTCCTGTACTGGTCTCCATTCCCCATTGGACTTCCGTAGGTGTATTACATAAACTTTAACAACATCTCAACAGGCCCTGTCACTTGAAGTTACCTATTATAGCTTGTAACCATTGTTTAGTCTCTGGTTTCAGGGGATACTTGTTTTGGTGGGGAAAGGGTGTACAGTCTTTGAGATGAATCTGGACAGGGGCAGGTCCTATTGCTTCTCACCTTTTTCTCACTGTATAGCCCAGATTTCTAAGTTAATCTCAGTTTCTACTAGGGGCAGACAAAGTACTAGTTCTGCTGTCATATGAGAAATGTGATGCTTAGGTGGGTCAAAATATCTTTTTCCATAGGGCAGTGGGACTTTCAGGAATTATCAAAAGGACATGTGAGAAAAGATCTTCCCAAGAGCAGCTAAGAGGTTGTGAGAAATATCCAGTCACAGGCTTTCTTGACACTCACCTTATGGTTGTACTGTGAGAGGAGAGGAGGCCTGGGTTTGAGAGGCATTAGAAAAAATGGTACCAGTGTCAAGAAAGAAATTAATTTTCTGTTCCTTGACAGTCAAGATCTGAATAGTTGGGAAGCTAAGAAGGATTCCCCAGGACCCATAATTCCTATTGTTGGACTGTTTGAAGTGAGGGATTTGTCCACTGGTCCTTGCCTGTGTGTGTATTCTAACCACCTGTGATCCACTTCAGTGACAGGTTAGGGTGATGGTGGCATCATTTTGTTTCATGGGCAGTCTTTCTTGTAATGTCCCTCTTGGCCACAGTTCTAGTCAGCTATTGTGGGAGCAATACTACTCTGGGGACCTTGTCTACTGGATTTAGCCATCTGTAGGGCTGTCATAAGGGTAGTTGCCTTTCTTTTGTTGTTTCTCTCTCTCTCTCTCTCTCTCTCTCTCTCTCTCTCTCTCTCTCTCTCTCTCTCTCTCTCTCTCTCCCTCTCTCCTCATCTTCTTCCTCCTCCTCCTCTTGGTCATGATTGTAAAACACCCAAGTGGCATTTTTTAAGAGACTATCTAAAGTGTTGTATCCCTTTGCAGTAGATTTTGTAATTTTTTCCTAATGATTGAGTTATGAATTTGTTTTTTAGGTTGTTATGCTGGGGAACAGGGGACATTGAGTTATATTTAATTAATGCTTCCCTGAGTCTTTCTAAAATGGTTGTGGAAGTTTCTGCATTCTCCAGATTCTTTGAAATAATTGAGAGATTTAGTATGGATTTTCCTAAAGCCCCATACCACACAATTCTGAAAGTACTTTCCCTTCCATTGCCCCATGTGACCATCTGTATCCCATTTTTGATCCTCCTAGAGAACTGCCTATTGATTTGTTGGCTATGTTTCTTCTGAGTCCATTTCAGTTAGAAGGAGAAGGCCTCCTGGGACTTGTACTGTATATCATTCATCCCCAGAGGATTCAGCCACCCATAAAGCATCCTAGTGTTCAGTGCTAGAGAGAATTTGGTTCATTAACATCATTATGTCTTCCCAAGGTAGGTTAAAATTTGGTAAATGCCATGAAATATCTCTGTATATTTATCAAGGTCATCCAGGAATCTTTCTAAGTCACTCTTAATTTGTCTCAAGTCTTGCAGAGAAAAGTGACCTGTATTATAATGAGTCTTTGGGATTCTTTCCTTTGACTTGTAGGTATAGGAAGGAGCTGAAATGCATTCCTCCTGATTTTCTATTCCCTCAGGTTGTTGGGGCTCTGTTGGCAAACCCTGAATAAGGAGGGCATAAGTGCTTAGAAAAAGGCTTTCTGTATTTGATCCTTCTCTAAGAGAAACTGCTTTCCATTTTAGCCTTTCCTGATATATTTGCCATCATACTCATACTTAGAGCCAGTAAATTTCTATTCTATTTGCTACAAATATCGGTGCTAATATAGCTTGAGAATCTTTGGATTGCATTTTTTTAGTGTAGCCAAGAGGGAAGAATCTAATTTACATTGGTTGCATAATTTTGGGTTGTGTCTCCAGGAAAAAAAAAATCTTGTTATGTATAGAGTACCTGTGGCCACTTTTTTCTCCCTTTTACAATTTATGTTTAAGTGTAAACTGGGCTACAGTTTATACTTGCCTCAGGAGGCTATTTTTCCAGCTGGTAATACCTCCAGCTGGTATTCAGGCCAAGCTTGGGCTCAGAAAAATACCAGACACTTCTTTAGGGTCTGAGTGTCAAAGAAATACCAATGTTTCCAAATACTTCTTCAAGGAGTCCGGTGCCAGGTGGAGTATAACCCATCTAAAAGGCAAAGGGGAAGAAGACCTCCTTTGGCATCCCTCCATTGGCATATTGAGGTATCCCTCAGTTCCATGTGGACCTGAAAGCCATGGATGACCACCCTTTGAATCCTGCTAGGTGGAGTAGTTGCTCTTAGCACCACAAAGTACTATGATCCTCAAGACATGAGTGACCACATTTTGAGGCCTTCATAACATATTAGTTGTGCTGACCAATCCATTATTCAAAATTCCTTTCCTGTGTCATTTTCCTCTTAAAAGGAGTGATCTTCTGTTTTACTGTACTCTTTTGCCATGTGTTGTAGAGGCAGTATAAACAGAGTTACATGTCCTTGATGAACTTAGTTATTATGCTAAAAGAGGGCCATGTCCCTCTGGGTCATGTGCCCTAAAGAAATTCTAGTCTTTCCTAATATATTTGTTATCATATTCATTCTTAGGGCCACTAACGTCCTGTTGTATTACCACAAACATTAAATCTAATATGTTTTAAGAGACTTTGAATTGCAGATTGACATGCTGTGTCTCCTTCTTCCTGGGTTCTGAGCATCAGAATCCCCTCCATGCTGTGGGGAATAAAAAAAAAACACATTAAAACATTTCTTGGCTCTCTCCCCTGGTGGAGGCAAAGTTCCTAATCTGAAGTCTAGACTAAGAGAGGGATGAACTGTCAGGGTTCTTCTCTGAACTGGCAGGGTTTGGAAACCCAGAGAATGGGACCTTGCTCCTGAGTGAAGCTCACCAGACAGCATGGGATTTGGGTCCTAACAGGTGCACTAAGGATTGAAAATTCCTCAAAACCTCATTCATGTGCTCTTTTGAAACAATTGAGGTTTCAAGGGGTATAAGAAATAAGAATCTACATGGTGTTTACAGCACATGTGTGAAAGAGACACAGAAAGGAAAAGAAGGGAAGAAAATTGGAGCAATAGACAATGTGGCTCACTCTCTGGGGATTAGTGTCTTACTGTTTTTCAAAGATTTTGGATCAGACTAAGACATTGTGTTAGAATCCAATCCAAGATACACCAGGTAAGGGACCCCTTCCCACCATTGAGTCCAGTCAGTCTGAAAGTGGAAAAAAGAAGCAAACACTTAATGGATTCATTGACCTGTTGTATTCCTCAGAGAGAGTTTGAAGCTAAGCTTGACCAACATTCCTACTTTAGTGACACAAGAGATTGAAAAATCCTCCTCCAGTAAGTCTGACACCTGTGGCTTTAGACTACAGCTGCACTATTGAATTTTAGGTGGGTGACAGACATCAATTATTTTTGAAAGAGAGAGTTATTTCTCAAAGGAGTAAAAAACTCCAGAAAATAAGGAGATAGTTTGTTACTCCATTTCAGTCACTCTCCATAGAAGCCCCAATTTGGGCACAGAAAGATGAAACTAGATTCTCTACCCCTGTTAGCAGGGGAAACTGGGGGTTTTCTGCTTCTGCTGGCAGGTTAAGTCTGTGTCAAGTGCAGATTTCTGCAGCTAAGAAGTCATGCTTCTCTCAAAGGTGGATTATATCCTTCTATGTAAATGCAGAACCCAGTGGCTCACCATCAATTCCTTTTCCTGGGATCTTTCTTGCAAATTCAAAGAATGAACTCTGCAGACCAGGAAGAGTGAGTGTAACAGTAGGATTTATTGAAGAACAGGTATAGAACTCTTGCAGTGCAAGAGGAGACCTGATAGCTGGCTTTCTCTGACCAAGTGTGCTAGTCTAGGGGTTTATATTGCCCTTGTGTTACTGTGATGTGTCCAAGCTTATGCTGGTTAGGCTGTGGAAACTTACAAATGCTATTGGTCCCAATTTATGCTAACTAGCATTTAGAAAAGCACTAACACTATTAGTTAGCCCCAATCTCACTCTGGATTTCCTCACTTTCATTTTCTGTATGCTTTTTGAAGATAGAATTTGAGTCATTGCATGCTTAGTGGTGTGTCAGGAACTTCAGGGCCTGTGTACAGTGTGCTTCTGCAGTGGCCATCACCCATGTGTGCTGGTGGGAATCTTGCAGGGTGATGGATCAGCTTTCCCCAGCTCACCTCAGTGCTTGACTGATGCCCCAACTTACATGGTCCATAACTCCCCTATTTGCTGTGACCTGTAGGATAACAGTCTGGCTTATCATCTGGGGAGTAATGACAACAGGCAGAATGTATCTTGATTGTGTTGTTAGCTAAAGTTTCAAAGGGTGCCATGACTTCTTTCCTCAGAAGCCAAGCCTGCTCCACCTATGCAGGAAGTCCTTTGTCATGCTGAATATTTGTTCAGCTTGGCTATCTAGCCTCTTTCAGAGGATCAGAAAAGAGGTATCTAAGTAAAATGCCATCCCCATGGCCAATTCTAGAAAACGCTATGATGATTTAGAAGACTGAAGGTCCAAACATCTCTCTTACATGAGACAGAAGAGAAAGGGCCAACACTTTCCAAGAGGCATTTAAAGAAAACTTTGGGGGCTTGGGTTGTGGCTCATTGATAAAATGCTTGCCTAGCATGTGTGAGGTCCAGAGTTCAATAACCTGTACCACCAAAAAAAAAAAAAAAAAGGAAAGAAAAAAATTGGTTTCCCTGTCTTTGACATCCATGGCTGACCCAATTATGTCACTGTGACCTAGAATTATATTTGGTTACAGGTATATTTGAGATGACTCCATCCTTCAATCTCTTTCAATGATACCACCATTTTGAATCTCCTTAGCTGTTGTTTGTCTGCTGTATGCAGAGCCTCTTCCTACCCAAACCTCAGGGAAGTCCCATGGTTTCCTGGAAGGATACTGTGTGTGCTTGAGCCCACTTTTTTTTTCTTTTTAAGAAAATGAGTCTCCTTCCCAATATCCTTATGCAAAATGTGCCTGTATCACTTACCATTGTGGTGCAGCATAACTCCTACTGAGGCCTCAAGTGCATTGTTATATTCAACCTATGCATGCCTTTTATCTCAAGTAGATCAGGTAGAGCTGATTTTACTAAGAACTGGTTACAGGAAAGGCTGCTGGCACTGAAAGCAGACCTGGAAGGTCACCCTGAGGACAGTTATGAAAGAGAATGACAGAGAGCAATGGAGAGCTGCTAAGAGCTACTAGGTCTGGTTGTTGAAAGAGTTCCAGGGAACTCTCAGTAGCTACTCGCTCCTCCTGTCAGGAACACAATGGCAGAGCTGCTCTCACTGGACACTGAGAGTCACTGTCATTCACTCTTAGGGCTGTGAATGCTAAGATCTGGGATATGTTGGCCCTGGAAACTGAGAACGGATAATATTAAGGGAGGTGCACTTTTCCTATTTGTGGTTGCTCTCCAGATGGATGTTTGAATCCTCAGCCAATTGGTAAAAAGAGATGGTTTTGGGACACAGTTCATGAAGGGAAGTACAGAGAAGGCCCCTTAAATTAACTGAGGCTATGTAAACAACATAATGACTGGGTTTCTGTTAAGCTTTTATTCTGTTTTTCTTCCAGCATCATTGGAAGGTGCAGGCTAAATATGGAGGCAAGCGCTTGACCCTGCATCTGTGCACCCTGAGGAATGGAATCTGCAGATACCTCCTGCTTTCAGTCCTCACCACACAGAGTAGCACAGACACCACAGCAGAAGGCAGCAGCCATGAGAACTAAATGCTTTTTCTTCACTCTTGACAGTCAACTCCAGCCATGTATAGCTTTGCCCCAGGTATGCACCTCTCTCCTTCTCCCATCCCAGTTCCCACCTTTGGCCTTCCTCCTACATTCCCAGTGCCCTCTCCTTGCCCTCCCTTTCCTGAGGACTAGCAGGATTAGTTCTGAATGACAAGGATCTTTGCTCCTTGTGTTGCAGGGTGTAGTGAAGGTGAGATCTCACCAAGACCCTGCCTGAGAGGTTGGATCACCAGATACCTATGCTACTGTCTTCAGTGTCTCTTCCTTTTCCTCTGGGGTCTGATGACTGACAATTCCTCCCAGATGCTGGGCAATAGGAATCAGCCCCAGAGCCATATGTTTCTTTCCAGAGACCTGGAGATGAGACCCAGAATAGAGTGTCTTTCTTGCATGCATTGAGTGTCAAGCTGTAGCTCACTTCATAGATTGGCATCAGGAGGGGGATAGGGATGAGGACTCTTCCTTGAGGCTGAGGAGCCTGTGGTGCTCAGCCTCCAGGGATGAAGGGGCCTTTGTGAAGTCCTGGGTCTGGGACAGTTGCAGCACAGCAGAAGGTGCTGGGAAGCCAGGAGGATTTCTGGGGTATGGAGGGTCATGGTTGTCCTCACTAAACACCTCTGCTTTCTCATGTGGCTCCTGTAGGAGAAGTTCTGCTGGGACCCACTGCCCTTCTCTGGCCCAGGCTTAGAGAAGAGATTCTGTGGTCCAGGGAAGAGTTGAGGACTGGATGGGACCCATCGAGGAAGACTCACAACAGTGCAGGAAGATACCAGTGTGCTTTCATTATAGGACCTAGGGTTGTGTGACCCTGCATCTCTTAATTTCCTATGAGGTGACCCCTGGTGGGCCAGATCTCCATATAGGACTCATGTCTAGTGCTATCACTATCCCTCTATACTTTGGCTGTCAGCTGATTTAGAAGCACTTTCGTCAGGGTACAACATAACTTTGGTGGCACCTACACTGATATTTTCTACTTTGAGGGCAATAGTTGCATTTTCACCAGCTACAGAACAGAAATGGCCCATGCTCAGTCTGTATTGGGTATGAGGGTAGACAGAGGGACTTGGGGGATGTGTAAAAATGAATGGGAGGTATCACCTGTCTTGGTGTCAGACTGAAGTTCTGATGGCCATTCTGCTGGGTGAGTCCTTCCTCCTGGTCCTGCTCTTTGGTTAGGGTCAAGATCTCCATGTACAGTCCTATGAAAAGCAATACTCCCAAGAAATGGGATATTTGTACATTCTGGACAACTGTTCATTATGGACATGGTGTTTTGGTACAAGGGATTTTGAATACATTTTATTTTCATTACCCATACATATGTACTTGAGTATGTGAAGGCTGGTCAGTTACTAGTTTTGTGGAACAGTAGGATGAATATATTCATTGTGTGGTATGAAGATGGCAGGCTTCTGCATTTTGGAAGACAGGGAGTTATTTCTTCATATTTGGGAGTGTGTGAGCTTGTATGTGAAGATGAGATACCTATGGAGAGTTACTTGTATATTGAGTTTGTATTAACTACCCCACCTCAGGTGTGTGTGTGTGTGTGTGTGTGTGTGTGTGTGTGTGTGTGTTTGTCTTGCAGTAGTAAACAGTTATTTAAAAGCAAAACAAAAGAACACAACAACAACAACAAAAAAAAACTGTGGAATGAGGACTAGATAGTTTTTCTATATTGAATGTTTTATATCACTTGTTAAAAAAGCCCTCAACAATTACATCAACATGGGAAATAATAAATAACAAATGAAGGAAGAATGAAAGAAGCTTCTTTTTCGTGCCTGATTATCATAGTTTGTCCCCCTCCTGCCATTTGTTGAAAAGACTTATAATAAGGTGTTAATATTTTTTGAACACTCAACCGTGTGTTTTGCAAGCCAGTGATGAGATTAAAAAAACATCAAAATCAACAACAACAAGAAAAAACAACACTTTATACATAAAACACAATCCATACTCCACAGTTTTTTTAGAGTATTGACTGTTTATACCCATGATTTTTGTGGCTCATGAGAGCCATGATTCACTGGTCTTGCCCATCAGATGGAGCAAAGTTGATTCTGTTCAAAGAGAGGGCCACCTGTCAAACCCCTCTCCTGTGGATTTTAGAAACTATTCAAAATAACCCAGAGGCACACACCACTTGTGTCACCCCTGAATTGCCTGAAGGGAACTCAAAGTTCTTCTATACCTATTAGAGCTCTTCATGTAATGTCTGCCAAGCCCCCCCCCCCCCCGCAGGCCAGCTCCCCTTGGCCCCTCTCCCCTGCAGAATGTCTGGATCCAACATTCTACTGGGGTTTACATTTAAACTTTGTCCAGCTTGGCTCAGTTGGATCCTGAGCATCTGTTACAGACAGGTCACTCTCTGTGTCCTGTACTGACCTTTCCCACTGTGGAGATTGTGAGACACAATTGTCAGGTATCCTGCCTGTCCTTTAGAAGGAGGTGAGCCAGGAGGGTCAGGGGTTTGTTATCTAAGGGCCAGTCAGCCCCCAAACCCTTGGGAGTTATAATGTAGCACTTCCCCTGTGGTCAACTCATTGAGCAGAATTAAGGGAAGGAAAAAGCCTTAGACAATGCACTTGACATGACCCAGGAAGCAATACTCCCAAGAAATGGGAAGACTGATACTGCTCATGGGGAGGAGGGTTCCTAAGACCCAGGTCCAGACAAATCAGGGGAAGTACACTGGGTCTGGAGAAAGGTGACCAAGGGATTGATTCCTTGTAGAATGGACACAGGTCACTGCATGGATTTTAGGCAGTCACAGATGGTGTCACATTGGTGGTCAGTTAGGGTTCCCTGGAGTTGAGATGCTGAGCCCTGTGTCCATTCTTCAGATACAGGAAAGCTGCCTGGGATATCATTCTGAGGGTATTGACAGAGAGTCTTAGATCATAACTGGGCAATGGATAGAAATGTTCTTAGCTAGGAAACTGCCCAATGGGGTTCTCAATGACCACAAATGCAGTGATGACCACAAATGCAGTGATATACTCTTTATGGGTGAGGCTGCAGGGCACTCCAACTTCCATAGCCTGGGACACCTCACCAACCTCCTGCCCAGGAAAACTTCTCTGTCAATTCTGACACCAGGGGTCCTTGATTCCTGAAGGGCAAGGAACCCTGGAAACTTCACCCACCATATACTTGGGCCTCTGTGAGGTATTCTGAATCATTATCACTTTCATACACTCTGTGAAATTGTTTTTACATTGACACAAAGACTTTGCTTAGCTTCCTGATTTGGTTGGTACTCCATGAAAAGGGAGCACATGTGGTATTCTTCATTTTCCAAGATTGGGTTTGAGGATGACTTGGGTTCTTATGAAGACAAGAAGTAAAATAGCCTAAAGTTATAGGAGGAGGCCCTACTCAAATTGTCATTTGAACTTAGGCAGGTTTCCTGATTAAACATGAAAGTGTTGAAGTGTGGCGGACCTCCCATTCCTTGACTACACTCTGCATAATGTCCTGGTGAGCAGGGATGTAATCCCAACAACCTTGCCACAGGTTTGCAAGGTTGTCACAGGCCTGAGTCTCTGTGACACTTTCCTTCCCGTTATTGGGAACACAAAGTAAAGGACCTCAGAATGGTTCCAATTTCCAGGCCCAATTAAAAAAAAAATCCAGTGGCTGTGAAAGTCTCTGGAAACCCCAATCCTCACCATCCCATCAACTTCATAAACCTCAGTGGCCTTTACTGGTCAGCCCAGGAGAGGATCTTGGGAACTCAGTGTCTATCACATAGACCTCTCTTCCCTGGGAAAGGAATTTCCTGTATCATGGAAGGAATCAGTGAACACTGTGGACACAGATGGCCAGAATCTGTCCCCCCATTAGTATTTTCTGTGGGAAGTGCTGGGAGAAGCACCCACATATTGGGCAGGATGTTCTTCTGGGTGAACTACAGGATTCCTCAGCCTCTAGCTAGTCAGAGATCTAATTCAGGTGTTTTTCCCTTGTTTGTGGAAGCCCAGGAAAAAAGTGGAGGAATATACAAGGAGTTTTAACAAAACAAGGCTGAGGAGGTGATGGAGCAATAACCTTTAGAAACAGTCATCTTCCCAAATGACCCTAGAGAACCTGCATGAGAAGGGGCCTGGTGCTACTGAGCAGAGTCAAATTGGTCCACTTCTAGGGAGTCACCTAGGAGGCCAATGTACTGTCTGCAAAGGATGCACAAAGGGCCTTCCAGAGGCAGGAAAAGCTTAGGTGTCTCAGAAAACAGGGAATTCTGGTGTCCTGGAAATGAGTTTTCTCTATGTATTACTAAGACTAAGAGAACACAGCATGAAATTAACTCAGGGATATTGCAAAATGCACAATTTTCCTGCTCACAGGGCCCCGAGTTGTGAGCATTTGTCCTCGGATTCCCACTGTATAAGTAACTGGGGGGCCTCAATCCTGCTGCCATTTCCCCTTCCCCATTCTTCTCTTTGCTTTGCCTCCACAGCATCTGCATCACAGAGACCAGGCATGAACTTCAATCCTGGTGACCACATGTCTGCGTTCAGGGGCCTACCCTTTCTTCCAGCTGCCCCTGTGCCAATACACCAGCCATTCTGGGAGCTGCCCCTGGCACCAAGGGTGACTGCACTGATCTCCGAGGGTAACTCTCTGGTGCTGTCTGCTTACCCTGGACAATCATATGTGCCAGGGCTGTTAACCTTTGGAAAACATGGGCCACAACTGAGGCCAGCAGGGCCTCCTCATATTCAGAACATTGCCCACACTCAGGCACCTTTCAACTGGAGGGCCCTGGAGGCCAACTGTGGGGGTGTGGAGCAACCTGCTCCATTCATAGAAGCACCTTCTGTCCTGAGGACCACTGTGCCTTCTTCAGCCATTGGGGAGATCCAGAACTATGGGATCCACTGGCACCTGGGCCTTCTGCCTCTATCACCAAGACCATTTGCCCAGCTGGTTCCATCATATTCCCAATGAATGTGTGCCAATGGCCAGGTACAGTGTATGGGGAGGGTACACCACCCACCTTCCCAGCTGCGGTGCCACCATTTGACTCCAGCAGACCTCACAGCGTCTATGAGAACTTCCAGCACTGGCAGCGCTTCAAGACCCTGGTCCGCAGGCACCTTCCTCAGACTCCTGATGTGGAAGCACTTTCCTGTTTCCTCCTGTGAGTGTTCTCCTCAGATTCCTCCTTGAGCTCTGTCAGGAGGAAAAGCATGGGTTGGAAAGAGGAGGCTGGGATGTGGGGGAACTTGAAGAAATGTCCTGAGGGTGAGGGGACAAGCTGAGTCACCTACATTTCCAGACATATTCACCTCACAGGAGAGAATAAAATGTGCCTTATCTCAGGTGCCCATCACAGGCCTGTGCATGCAGGTAATCATTATTTCCAATGATCATCACCATCACATGGAGGACTCAAGGTCAGAGGAGGTTCCTGGGGGTAATGTGGGCCAGGAATTGAAGTTGTCTGACTCCAGGCCTCTCCCAGTCATTTCACATTCCAACAAAGACTTAATTGTTCATGGCACAGGGGACACCACAACCACAAGTAGGTATAGGGGTGCTGGCCCCAACAGAGAACTCTATGGATACCCATACACATTGTCATGAACTCCTGATTGGGACCCTCTGGTGATGTGACACTCAAGGGGGAGCTGTCTTTGGATACTGGATGGGGATGCTCCTCTTTGCCCCAGTTTGTACCTGTGTTCCCAGGCCATTCTGTGCACTCTCTTAAGTCAGCCTGGGCTGCCATACATGATGCTATGGAAAATGTGGACAGAAACACAGGCATTTCTTTCTCACAGTTCTTGAGTCAGGATTCCCAAGTAAAGGGTACCTGACCTAAAGTCCTATGAATGCTCTCTCTTCTTGCTTGAAAAGACAGCTGGCTCATGTGGGCCTCACATGACTTATATCTCTTCAGTGTCTCCTCCTTCTCCAGGAAGAACACTAATGCCCTCATGAAGCACCATCCTCAGGATCTCATCTAACCCTCTAAGCACTAAATGCAATCTCCAGATATAATCCTGTGGGGGTTAGGGATTCAACAGGTGAATTTGGGAGGATAAAACATTCAGCACATAGTACACCATATCATTGAGGAATCCAAGCACAATCATGCTGGCCAGTGCAGCCCTTGGTGTTAATGAGTCCCACTATCAATACTTTGAGTTGAACATGATGGGGCAAATGTAACAACGGTAGAAATGTATGTTCGTCTGGTTAGGTTATAAAGGAGGGTTATCTTATGGAAACTGATCCTGATGAATTCCAGGCCAGTGCTTCCATCTCTGTCCCAATGGGAGCCCACCATAACCATGGAAGAGGGCCTGATGAAGGGTTTGCAGGAATGGCAGTGCACAAGCAACTTTGACAGAATGATCTTCTATGAGTCTGCAGAAAAGTGAACCAGTTTTCAGGGTCCAAAATCTACTGGTGGGGGATTATGGTTTGCACAGCAAGGTCTGATACAGCCTGTCACCTACCTGTGTGTTGGCTCTGAGGCATCTAACTCTCCAAATAGCAGCTCCCTCCAGCTGGAGGCCTGGGCATTTTCTCTGCAACAATCCCAGAAACTCCAGGCTCCATACTCCTGATTCTAACTCTGCCTTGAGGTTCAGGGTCAGGATGGGGAGAAGTAACCAGCCCAGCCAGAGTGTCTGCTTCTGCTTTGCTGGCTCTGCAGAAGGGAAAAGTTGCTCTGGATTCACTCAGGCCACCTGCCTGGGAACTCGTACCTCTTTATGGAGTGGGGTCAATTATAGCTCATGAAAGTGGCCACTACTTCCATCTGTTGTTCCAGAAGAGTATGGCAGTGGGTGGGGAGTGCATGGTCAGGGGCAGCCAGCACCCCAGATGCCCCAAGGATATGTCTGGTCTTTACTGCTTTTGCTCTATGTAATTCCTGCCATTATAACAAGGGATGGGGAAAAGGAGCCCTCACTAGAAGAATCAATTGGGGTTTTCAGTTTAACTTCCACTTCCACATGACCTATAACCTTGATCTCCTAGGTGATCTTTCCAGGGCTCATGGTCCCAGCCTCATTATGCCTGAATTGGGTCAGGACACCTGGTGTTCCCAAACAAAAATCACATCCCTGACCTGCTTCAGGAACTTATCTGATCGTGTGCTTCCTGGCAGAAACAGGAGAGAGCCAGAGCAAGGGTCAGCTAGGGGCCCTGCCTGCGTCCCTCAGATCTGATTCCCTTCAAATGCTAGTTGATATAGTGTTTCCCGAGAACTGCTGCTCTTCCTGTGTAGCAGCTCCCTCCTAGGACTGGTCCAGCACACTCCAGGACACAGCTCCACATCCCTGCCACTAGATCCTGACTGGTAATTTAGAATACTCCATAGCCTAGAGTCCCACACCAGCACCTGCCTGGTATGGCCAACCTGATTTTCAGCTCAGCCTTTGCCTGCCTTACCCAAATTCCACAAAGTTTCATGGGGTTTGAGGCTGCAGAGGAGATGGAGGATCCAAGGATGCAGTTGTCAGGGGTCTTCCAGTGCCAACCTCCTCTTGCAACTCCAAGGCTGGGACTTCCAAGACCTCCAGTCCCTGAGGCTGTCCAACAGTCAGGAAGGGTTCCCACATTCCCACAGTAGTCCATGATAGTGTCTAAACAGTGAAAAAGGCCAAGGCAAGTTGTTGTCCCAAATAAGAACTTTTCTTTCAGTATGGAAGATTCAGTCTTACAAGCAAAACAGCCCCTAGCACCTGAGGTCCCTGCCACCCAGCTTTGAACTGTGTACTGACTGGGCCAAATACAGATCTCCTTTCTCTCCTTGCCTATCCAAAGAATCAACACACTAGATGCCTGGGACTTAAGTCATGTTACGGTAGAGTGCATGCAATACCTCCCACTTGACTCTCCTAGATGTTGCATCTGGTGCTCTGTTACCTCCCTTGGGTCCTGGGTCAGGTTGTCCTCATGCATGACATACCAGGTTAGGTCCCCTGAACCCTGCTTCACTTTTCTCACTCAGGATTACTCTGGCTATTCTTATTATTTTTTTAAAGGAATTTTATGACTACTTTTTCTAAGAAACTTAATAAAAATTGCATTAAAATGTATAATGTTTTTGGTAGTATGGCCATTTTTAACAATATCAATTCTTCCTACCCAAGAACATGGGAGATTTTTTCATTTCTAAGGTCTTCTTCAATTTCTTTCATTATAGTTCTGTAGTTTTCATTGTAGAGGTTGTTCACCTCTTTGTTAGATTGATTTCCAAATATTTTATTTTTTTGAAGCTATGGTGATGTATAGGAATGCAG
Source organism: Callospermophilus lateralis (assembly GCF_048772815.1). NCBI lineage: Eukaryota > Metazoa > Chordata > Mammalia > Rodentia > Sciuridae > Callospermophilus > Callospermophilus lateralis. Next base: position 342,523 of record NW_027512429.1, read on the forward strand.
TTGATTTATGAGTGTTAATTTTAGATCCTGCTACTTTGCTAAATTCATTTATAAATACAAGAAATTTTCTGGTGGAGTTTTTTTTTTTTTTTTTGGTCTTCTAAATATAAAAGCATGTCATCATCAAATAGGGATAGTTTGAGTACTTCTTTTCTTATTTTTATCCTTTAATTTCTTTGTTCTAAAGGGCATCCCTGTATTTTTCCAGTTTTCAGAGAGAATGTTTTTAATTTTTTTCCCATATAGAATGATGTTGGCTTTGGGTTTAGCATTTATAGTTTTTAAAATGTGAGGTATGTTCCTACTATCCCTTGTTTTTCTAGTGTTTTGAACACAAATGGATGGTGTTTTTTGTTAAATGCTTTTTCTGAATCTATTGATATTATCATGTGATTATTGATTTTAAGCCTATTGATGTGATGAATTATGTTTATTGATTTTTGTATGTTGAAACATCCTTGAATCCTGGGATGCACCCAACTTTCAGTTCAGTTGGGCAGTGTCTGATTTCTAAACTCTCCATACACAGACCGACCCCTGTATGTTACTTTAATTCCCTTATCCCTTCCCTCTACTGTGCTCATGGAGGGATTGCCCTGGCTGATGCCTCTGGCTACAGCAGTAGCTGTGGCCCTAGGGATTTCTTACTTTTCCAAAATTATTTTCTTCATTGTAGATTTTTATGTGGTGCTGGGAATTGAACCCATTGCCTCACACATGTGAGGAGAGCACTCTACCCCTGAATCCCAGCCCTCTTTCTTATTTCTTATTTTACTATATCCAAACTCCTTTCTGAGTCTCTGATCAGTTTTAAGTGGCCATTATTAAACTGCAGTAAAGTCACCCCCCCCATTTTCTTTTTTTTACTCACTCACCTTGCTGCAAAGCTACTTTCTTTGTTTCACACCATGGAACAGATAGGAAACAGACCTCTTTTCCACCATCTTGAAATCATACTCAAACCAAACACAACCTTCTGCTTCTTTCTTGCAACTTTCAGACTAAATTGACCCTGTGGTGAAGTCAATTCATGTATCTTGAGATCATGAGACAAAGATCCAAGGTTTTTGGAAAAGAGATGATGCACTGATCCCCAGAGAGAAAAGCTGTTAGATAACCTAATTAGAATAACATGTACTCCATGTGTGTATGTATGTCAAAATATTCTCTACTTTCATGTAAACTCTATCTTTTCTGTCTCTCACACACCCACGAATGCTGGAAAAACCATGTAGATACAGGTTTCTCATATACAACTGAATCCCATTGTTTTTTTCATTAGAACCCATTATAAGGTTATAAGGAATGTTCAAGTCCTTGAATGCCTTTTAGGGTCCAAACTCTATACTGTTTCTATGAGTGCCCACTCAGAAGGAAGGTCCCATTATCTGTTTACAAAAAAAAAAAAAAAATTATCAGTTTTAAAAAAATATACAACACTTATACATTGTTGATGAAACTGTATATTAGTACAAACCCTATGGAAATCAGTATGGATGTTCCTCAAAAGACTAGAAAAGAAAGCACAATATGACCTAGCAATACCATTCCCAGGTATTTATCCTAAAGATTTTAAATCTTTAAACTATAGTGATACATGCACACTTGGATTTAGATCAGCATGATTTACTATATCCATATATGAAACCACCCTACAAGTCCATCAAAATATGGATTAAGAAAATGTGATATGTATTCCTAATTAACAATAAAGTAAAATGAAATTCTGTCATTTGAAGGAAAATGGATGGAACTGGGGACCATTAAGTCAAGCAATATATTCCAAAATCAGAACATCATGGGTTGGATACTTTCTCATATATAAAAGATATAGAAGAAAAATGAAAAGAGTTGAAAACAAGGACCCATTCAGCACCTGCTCATGAAAATCAGAAGGAGATAAATCAGTTGATGAAAGGTACTATGGGCAAGGAACAGGGAAGGGGAATTTGATTGTTTAAATTACACTCCTAATAATATATATATCAACCATTTCCTTAAGAAGACTTAAATTAAGCTACATCAGGAAACATCCAAAACCAACTGAATTTATAACCCATAGGCCTTAGGAGCGTTAGAAAACTCTGTAGCTATGTCCATATGAGATACCAGCAAATATAGTCCTAGATCCATTAGTGAATCAGATTCTGCAGTACCTGGTTGACCTGGGATGAGTTCAGGCCAAACTCCAAGAGTGAGGAAATGCCTGTTGGCCATGCCAAGTAAATCCCATAGAGATCCAGAAGAAAGGAAAGCGAGGAGGTCAAGTTCTACTTAAGACTTGGAAGATGGGGGAGTTATCAAAAAAACTACAACCTACATGGAAATTATCTGACACCCTCATTTTAGCTCCTACTATGGCCATAAAGGTTCAAGGCATTCCAAGTGAGATCAATCTCTACTGGGTAAAACCCTGCTACTCGGATCCTAAAGATATCATATACACCTTCACAAAATTCATCATGCACCTCTAAACTTCCCAAAGATCTCTGCTTGCTGTTTTGGCATTATAACTACTCAAACTCTGATACATAATTCATAATTATTAAGTGTGACACATAAAATCTTCTCTTAGATTTGGGGTCCCCAGAAGTCCTGACTAGGAAGCCTCAGGTTTCCACAGGGAAGGGTTTCCTGTTCTCCACCAGCAAACAGCACCCAGGGCACAGGTGGTAGTGAGGCACAGGATCTGCAGGCTTTCAGAAGGCTCACTTTGTGGAGGACAGTGATTTTGTCCACTGGCTTAGCCTCAGAGGAGCCACCAGTATCTGTCGCTGCCCAGATGATGCTCAGGGTGTTGGCATAGACAAGGACTTTTCCCATCCCACCTTCTGTCCTGAAGACCCCACGGTTTTATGACTGCTGCCCATCACAAACATGACGCCTATTTAAAAATTTCTGTATCCCACAGCCTGGAACACATACATGCTGAAGAGGAACCCACTTGCAAGAGGAAATCAATAGACATGTGCATTCTTTGCCCCTGAAGAATGCACTAACAATGTTTGGATAAATGCTGTGGATCAGAATGACCAGGATCAACACTTTCCCAAAAGGGTCATTGGTGCCCCCCTCACAATACATGTACAATCTCCAAGATATGAACATATTGTTGCCTGAATACATTTACTTCACATGGATGCCTGGTATTAAAATATGTGTACATGCATGCATAAAACAGATACACACACACACACACAAGGTTTGTCAGTAAACAATAACATATAGGGGTAGGTAAGGAAGCCTTGACTTTTAGTGTATGAGGTATGTCTATCTCAAAACTAATTTCAACCTAATTACCTGAGGCCACTGAACACTAAACTGAAAGGGACAGACAGCATCAGCTACTATAGCTGATTTCTGGCAGCTCCAGCACAGAAAGAATATGTGTACAAAATTCACTTGCCCCCAGGGTACTAAGTTCAATTCCAACCATAAATGTACAAACAGCACCTCCACATTAACATCTCCAGACCAAAATACACCTCATGGCTTCTGAGCAGATGAACATCTGATATGTCCACCCTAAACACACAGAAACACCATCTGTTACTACATGAATGTTTGCAGAAAAATGCCCTATTCATCCTAAATGTTCAAGCACATTCCTTCAAGTATTCATACAGGTACAAAATCGAATGGACACATACATGTACAACAAATACACTGCTCATATATACCCAATGAATATCTTACAGGCACAGACTCTGGCAAACCAAAAAGTATACAACCAGTCATCTCTACGCAAAACAGATGCATGTGAAATCTCACAGTTCTAAACTACACAACACCTGAAGACAATCTATTTGTAAGCACACAATAAACCTCTCACCTCTGCCGGAGCACACACCTCAAGAGCCCCATGAATTCAAGACATGCTCAGCCATCAACAAATTAGACTTCTCAAATGTATGAGACTAAAACATAATTATATATCAGAACAACACCATTCACAAACACCACCAAAATCCTGAAGAATCTCATTCCACAATAAACACAAACGCAATTCCTGATCATCTTATATCCATGCAGATTCTAATTACACAAATCTACAAATCCATGTACATACACCTAATCAATTGGGTGCCTACACACAAAACACAAAAATAGTAGTCTTGTAGGCATGAGACAGAGAGTTTAATACCAGCACACACGAAAAACCATGCCCACATTAACCTCTATCTATGGATCAATATATACATAATTCCCACACAGGCAAGAGAGACACAGAAATATATACAAAACCTGAATATAGAGATTTCCTAAAACACTGCACAGTATTCTACATATTCAGAAAGTACCCTGCTAACCTCACCAGCCAAACATTTCTATTCACACCTAGAAATGTCACACAATCTCCAAAGAAATTCACTTTGAATACCCCTAGCAACCTCATTCCCAATGAAGAAACTTATAGAATCCACAAACCAATCTGCATGCATAAGACACAAAAATAGCTCCAACAAATCATATAAAATACACATAAGCTCACTTACAAATCCCAAATTATCATGGGTGAGTAGAATACACTTTACCTCTACCCAAATTCTAAGAAATAACTGTATCATGTATCCACAACACATGTAAACACAATTCCCACACTCCCCCGTGTAAATGCACAATGTCACCTCTCCATTACATACATATATCCTTACTTCCCAGTTACAAATAACTTTCTACTTAATACATATATGGCCCCAGTAAGCAGACATCAACTGCCATGTCCCTTAAATGCATCTACTAACGAACACCTAAATATTCTTCTTCCTCACAACTATTGCTACTACTGTAACACAAACACACACACACACACACACACACACACACACACACCTGAGGTGAAGTAGTTAATACAAACTCAATATACAAGTAACTCTTCATAGACATCTCTACACAACTACTCATTACATGCAAATATACCCAAGTATACACAAAATATCATACTATCTTAATATACAAACTGACTCACTCCCAATATGAAGAAATAACTCCCTGTCTTCCAAAATGCAGAACCCTGCCATCTTCACACCACACAGTAAATATATTCATTCTACTGCTCCACAAAATTAGTAACTGACCAGCCTTCACACACTCAAGTACATATGCATGGGTAATGAAAATAAAATTTATTCAAAATTCACATACCAAAACACCATGTCCTGAATATACAAATATCCCTCCTCCATTTCCCAACTATAACAATCACATTGCAAATGCAGAGAAAAATACCCAAATACTTTCCTTAACATAGCCCATATGCAAGCACATATATTATGTCCAAACTTCCCAAGATGCATTTGTGGGGGAAAAAACAAATATGCAACAAGAAGACTACAGGTGAAATACTACAAAAACTAGGGCTGGGGTTATGGCTCAATGGTGGAGCTCTTGCCTCAAACTTGCGAGACCCTGGGTTTGATCCTCAGCACCACATAAAAAAATGAGTAATTGAAATATTCTGTCCAACTACAACTAAAAAATAATTTATTTTTAAAAATTACAAAAACCAAATGACAAACATCTAAGTCCAACTCCTGAGTTTATGCCCATTACTTCTCACTCCCTCAAAATACACGAAATCCTGCAGTCTCGTCACGACTTTCCCTTGATCTCTAATATCCACATAGAACAAGATGACTGTCACCACTTCATCTGACCCACACTTATGAACACATACCACATTCTCTTCAGCAGTCCAAACAGAGCAAGCTCCAAATTATGAATGCACATCAACACATTAGGCACCCCACCACACACCAAAGGAACAGGGAAAACACCCCAAGCCCTCTGAACTCCTACCAACACTCCAGGAGCAGTGCTGCATCTCATTTTCTCACCCTAATAACCACCCCATGATCCTCATGCCCATCAAAATGGAAGGAAAACTTCCTGACACCCATAAATACCCACGAGGGCCCCCCGACAACCCACCAATGCACACGTGAGAGCGCATCATTAATTTCACTGTGCAATACATGAGCACCACAACTTAATAATACAACATGACTCTCTTTATTGCACGCGACTTGTCGTCATGTGGTTCTCCCATCATCATTTAGGTGCTCTGTCCAGACACACCAACCAACAGCCCACCTAGGATGGCTGGTAAGTCACGGTGTGACCAGAGCTGACTAAGCACACTGGGCTCAGTGTATTCCTTTCTGCAAAGTCGCTAATGTCAAGGGAAATGAGCATCCTTCAGCTAACAACCCAGATGCTGGCTGACAGTGTCCCCAATGTTCACAGGTTTCACCCAGAACAAAGAGATGACCTGTTGAGAGCCACAGCCGAAGGGACCCCAGCAAACTCCCAGCTGCCAACAAACTTCCAGCTGCCAGCTGATGATTGGCTCACAGCGGCCCCAGCAAACTTCTAGCTGCCAACTGATTGGCTCCTCTGCGGTGATGGTCATTGGACTGTTTCCCCGCCCTTTCAGACCACGGAGCTGCTCATTGGGGGACTTTTTTTTGGCTCCGCCCATGCAACCCAGCCAATCGGCCTCAAGAGGAGGAGAAGTGGGGGCGGTTGAGAGGCTTATGGGAAGCCTGTGGTGGCAGTTGGGCTCTGAGGGAATTCCTGAAGAGCTCGTGTGGTGTGGCGTGTGTGTGTGTGTGTGTGTGTTTGTGTGTGTGTGTTCTAAAAATAAAGTTCGTTCCTGCTTGGCAAGTGGCTCGTGAATTGTGCCTAGCCAGACTGTGGCATTTGGTGGCCCAAAAGGGGAACGACTGAGGGTAAGTGATAAGGTAAACTGCTTGCACCTGAGGGCAGGGCGAGAGAATGGGTAGCCGTTTTAAGATTCTTCTTTTGTTTTGTTTTACTTTGTTTTAAGTTGTCTGTCCCTGGAGATGTGTAAGATGGAAGAAAAACCGCTCACATCTGAGGAACAGATAGGGAGAAAGGATGGATAGACATTTCAGGAGGCTATTATAATGATTTTTTGTTGTTCCAATTTTGTTTCACTCTGTTTCAGTTTTGTTAGGCATTATCTTGTTGGGTTGTATTATAGTTATACTAGAAATATTCAAGTAAAAGAGAAGGTTTCTCGAACAAGTCAGACAGAGGAAAAAATTCAAGTAAAAGAGAAGGTCTCTCGAGCTAGTCAGACAGAGGAAGAAAGTTTAGAGCAGAAAAAGCCATCAGGGGAAAAGTTACAACAAGAGATTGCTACTAACACCTTTCTATCACCAGAAGGCATTAGTGTCCAACCAACAACGCCACCTCCATATGCTGGGAGGCCTCCAACCCCCGGAATTGATAAATGGTATCCTGAGACAGAATCTCAAATATTAACATGCCCTCTATTTGAGCAGGCAGGAGGGCAGTGAATTCACCATGCTTTAAATTTCAAAACAGTGAAGCACCTAAAAGAGGCTATAACAACCTATGGTCCTCAAGCACCCTTCATTGTAAGCATGGTCAAATCCATTACCAACTTGAACATGACACCAGCAGATTGGGCTAATATGTGTAAAGCTGTGCTAAATGGAGGACAATACCTGTTATGGAAGGTTGCCAATGAGGAATTTTGCAAGGAGAGGGCTAGGCGAAATGCAGCAGTTGATTATCCTAAGAGAAATCTAGATATGCTGTTAGGAAAGGGACCTTATGAGTATCTGCAGCAACAAATTGCATATGATCCTGGCGTATATTTACAAATTGCTGTTGATGTGGATAGGGCATGGAAGACTTTACAAGGACATGAAGGTTTACAAGGTCAATTATCTAAGGTAATACAAGGATAATGAACCTAATGCTGAATTTGTAGATAGGCTTATTCCCAGAGTTTTGGGGAATACAGAACAAGCAATGCCATTAATATAACAACTGGCTTATGAGCAAGTGAATCGTTGGTGCAGAGAAGTCATTAGATCATGAAAACATGAAGATTTAAACACATATATTAAATTATGTAGAGACATTAATGAACAAGAGCAAGTCGTGGAAGCTGCAGTACAACAGGTTTAGATGCCAGGCCAAAACATGCTACAATTGTGAACAAACAGGACATTTTAAAAGGAATTGTCCCATAGGAGGAGGGTTTAACAAAACTAGGTATCAAAGGAGTAGAATACTGGGTATTTACCCACGATTCCATAGAGGGAGACATTGGGCTTATGAATGCCATTCTCAAACCACCATAGAGGGTACTCCATTATCAAAAAATGAACAAGGACCAGGTATCTATCCACGATATCATGAAGAAAGGCATCGGGCTCCATTGCCAAAAAATGGACAGGGGGGCCCAATGTTCCGGGGACCAAGACCACAAATATACGGAGCACTGGAGGAACGCAGTAACCCCATCAGGGTAGTGCTCAGGACACATTGTCCATTAAATCCCTCACTAGACAAACCAGAGGAAGTGCAGGATTGGACATCTGTGCCTCCGCCAGAACAGTACTAACTCCAGAGATGGGAGTTCAAATCATTCCCACAGGGGTAAAAGAACCTCTTCCCAAAGGAACAGTAGGCTTATTATTGGGGCACAGTTCTTCTACTCTAAAAGGACTTATGATCAGTCCTGGGGTAATTGATCCCGATTATGAAGGTGAAATAAAAATTATAGCCAGTTCTCCAAAGGGTATATCAGTAATTTGACCAGGTGATAGAATATCACAGTTACTAATAATACCCAGCCTACATGATAAATTCTTTAGTCATACTATAGAAAGAGGTTCCAGGGGATTAGGCTCCACAGGTATAGATTGGGCTATGCTTTCTTTAAATTTAAATTCTAGCCCCAAGCTAAAACTAAATATTCAAGGACATGAATTTAATGGGCTACAGGATATAGGTGCAGACCTTAGCATCATATCTTGTCAAGAATGGCCAAAACATTGGCCATTACAACAAGCCACTCAAATGCTTTGAGGCCTAGGTGTGGCGACTAATCCCCATAGAAGTGCAATGGTATTAGATTGGAAGGATCCTGAAGGATGTGAAGGAACTATACAGCCATATGTATTGGATCATCTTCCCATAAATTTATGGGGATGTGATGTCCCAGATCAATTAGGTTTGACATTAACAAATAACATCAGGGCTGGGGTTGTGGCTCAAGTGGTAGCGCGCTCGCCTGGCCGGGTTTGATCCTCAGCACCACATACAAACAAAAGATGTTGTATCCGCCGATAACTAAAAAAAAATAAATAAATATTAAAAAGTTCTCTCTCTCTCTCTCTCTCTCTCTCTCTCTCTCTCTCTCTCCTCTCCTCTCTCACTCTCTCTTTAAAAAAAAACAAAAACAAATAACATCAATCCAAATGCACACACTATTAGACAAGGTTTTAGGAAAGAAAAAAGATTAGGAGAACAAAAACAAGGTATAGCAGCACCAATTCAAATAGATCAAGGAATAAATAGACATGGATTGGGTTTTCAGAAGGGGTCACTGAGAAAACAAAAATTACTTGGAAATCAGAAAGACCAGTATGGGGTTCCTCAGTGGCCCCTGACTAAAGAAAAGATACAAGCAGCCCATGACCTGGTCAAACAACAATTAGCAGAAGGACATATACAACCTGATGTATCTCCCCATAATACTCCCATTTTTTTCATCAAAAAGAAATCTGGAAAATGGAGATTATTGCAAGATTTAAGAGCCATTAATAATGAGATGGTTATAATGGGACCTGCTCAATCAGGGATTCCTCAATTGTCTGCTTTGCCAAAAACCTAGTATATTTTAGTTATAGGTATTAAAGATTGTTTTTTTTTTCAATTCCAATTCATCCTGAGGATAGTCCACGTTTTGCATTTACTATCCCTGCACTGAATCATGAAGGTCTTGATCAGAGATATAAATGGAAAGTACTCCCTCAAGGGAAGGCTAACAGCCCAACTATGTGTCAAATTTATATTAACAAAGTAATCCAGCCACTTAGAAATCAAAATCCTGAACTACAAATATTTCACTATATGGATGATGTATTATTAGCACACAAAGATAAAAACACATTGCTAGAATGTTATGCCACACTTACAAACTTATTAAAAATTATAATCTAGAGATAGCAATAGATAAAGTACAATTACATTTTCCAATTAATTATTTAGGAGTTCTATTATCCTCAACCATGGTCCATCCACCAAAAATTCAAATATGAGTAGAGCAACTCAAATCACTTAACGACTTTCAAAAGTTATTTGGAGACATAAATTGGATAAGGCCTTATCTAGGCATACCAACAGGAGAGTTGGGACCTTTATTTGATATCCTAAAAGGTCCATCAGATCCAAATTCACCCCACATGTTAATGCCTGAAGCAAGAAAGGTATTAAAAATCATTGAAACATATATGGAAAATATGCATTTGTATAGAATTGATATAAGTTTGCCTTTATTATTTATTGTACTACCAACAAAAAATATTCCTACAAGAGTATTTTGGCAAGAAGGTCCATTATTATGGATACATTTATCTTATTCTCCTAACACTATTCTTACTAGGTATCCTGAGGCTGTAGGACAATTTATACTCAAAGGAATAAAAGCAGAAAAGGGAGTGTTTGGAATTTCTCCCAATAAAATTATTACTCCATATACTATGGATCAAGTTGATGAGTTAGCTAATGAGTTAAATACTTGGGCAATAATCATGTGTAAATCTAATGTTTCATTTGATAACCACTTACCATCTAATCCTTTATTGTCTTTTTGGTCACTACATCCTGTAATTTTTTCAAAAATGACAAGAAAAACACCTATCATGAATGCTCCAAATATATTCACTGATGGGTCAAATAATGGTACAGCAGCAATAGTTACACCTGATCAAACTTTTACATTTTTAGTACCCAAACAATCAGCTCAGAAGTTAGAGCTTAATGCAGTATTACAAGCTTTTGTGATGTATTTCATTTATTTTCCAATAGTCAGTATATAGTTAATGCTATAGTATCCCTTGAAGATGCTGGTAGGACTTCCCCTTCCTCTACTATTTCCTCTTTGTGTTCTGCTATACAAAGTCTAATCTGGAACAGAAAAGATCCATTCTTTATAGGACATATCAGGGCACATACAGAATTGCCTGGAGCCCTTAGTTTGGGCAATGATTTAGCAGATAAAACTACACATGACATACATATTTTCTCTACACTAGAAGAAGCTACAAATTTTCATAAAAAGTTCCATGTCAATGCTAATACTTTACAAAAGCATTTTAAAATAACTAAGGAACAAGCTAGACAAGTAATAAAACAGTGTAAAAATTGTGTGACCTTTTTACCACAAGTTAATCTTGGAGTCAATCCTAGAGGACTGATACCTAACCATATTTGGCAGATGGACGTCACACACTTGCCAGAATTTGGAAAATTAAAATATTTGCATGTTACAGTTGATACTTCTTCCGGATTTTTGATGGGCTCCCTTCAAGCCTGAGAAAAAACTAAAGATATTATAGCTCATTGCTTACAAAATTTTGCCACTGTGGGCGTTCCAAAACAGTTAAAAACAGATAATGCCCCTGCTTATACTTCTAACTCTTTTAAACAATTTTGCTCATCATTTGGCATTACTCACATAACAGGAATCCCATACAATCCACAGGGACAAGGCGTAGTTGAAAGAACTCATCAAACTATTAAAATGTACTTATTAAAGCAAAAAGAGGAAATTGGGAAGGGGTATATATTCCCCAAAGATAAACTTAAAATAACCCTTTTTACTCTAATCTTTTAAAATTTAGATTCATCAGGACTTAGTGCTGCGGAAAGGCATGTGTGTCCAAAAAATGTGCATAAGCCCAAGGTACTTTGGAAGGATATTCTAACAGGACAATGGAAAGGTCCTGACTCAGTAATTGTCTGGAGTCGGGGGTCTGTTTGTGTGTTTCCACAGGGAGAACAGCAGCCGATTTGGATTCCAGAGAGATTAACTAAAGCGATTTCTACAGACCAAAAGATGATGATTTGGCCCAAATCCATAACAGCTGATATCCAAAACTTAAGTTTGGCTATCCTTACATCTGTGACAGAACCAGGATGCTTTTTTCAAAATCTATTTTATTATTACCCTTTCCCACCTCATGAAGTTCTATTTTGTTTTTTGAGCTCATACAGACCTAGGATAATGTTTTGCTGATCAGTTCTATTTTTTGATTATAGAGTTTTTAAACATTGCAATAGAGATTTCACCTGTAAAAAGTTATAAGGCCTTTACTATTATGTGTTGTATTATATTATGTGTGCGCACTTGTGTTTTATGTTGTATGTTTGTATGTACGTACGTATGTCCATATATCATATAAGATGAGCACTCATGAAAAAATGGATCCAAATATTTTTTTTTATTCACATGATTTAAATGGTTTAATTTAAATTGGTTAAATAGCTGTTGAGGATTGTTTTAATATGTGAACAAAAATAGAGGTTAACCGATCTGTTTGTTTACTTTCACTTTTCCTTTTCATTATATTTAATAATTCTGTTCAAGATAATGTAAATTGTTCAGAAAATTGTTTTCTTTTAGTGCCTTCTGGAATGCTACATAATTTTTTCTTTAGCCATTATTGCCAGAATTCCTATCTTCATCTCAGTGTCGGTGAAGACAAAGACCTGACAGGGGGCTTCAGACCTGATGACAGGGACCGTGCTATTCAAGCACTGAACAGGTGACTGGAGCCCAGGAGTGGCTCAGCCTTCAAGAGACATGGATGGAGGACACTTCGAAGTGGGCGCTGCACTGACAAATGCGCTCCTCACTTCTGGGCCTGGGCGGGTGGCCCATGTCCTTGGGGGGGGTGGGGCAAGGCCTGTGCTCAGACTGCCTGACAAAGCACAGGGGCCAGTGGATCAGGCATGGACACAGTGGGAATATGAGAGGCTCGCGAGTCCAGAACCTCGGGACCTATGGGACTGAGTCTGGATGATGCCAAGGGAGCCTGGCCAGCCGTTGGGAACCCGCTATCCTCGCGAGCGCCTGCACCTTGCCCCACTATAGTCGCAAAGACGCTGGAGCCGTTGGATGGCGGCCCACGAATGCATGCTTCCAGCCAAACATGTGCTCAGGCACAAGGGTTGCAGGAGGGATGAATTCCAGCCCAGTGCTTCGGTCTCTGTCCCGACGGAAGCCCACCATGACCATGGAAGAGGACCTGTGGAAGAGTTTGGAGGAATGGTATCACACCAGCAACTTTGACCAGATGGGCTTCTATGAGACTGCAGAAAAGTGAGCCAGTTTTCAGGGCCCAGAGACTACTAGTGGGGGGTCATGGTTTGCACAGCAAGGACTGGTATAGCCTGTCACCTACCTATATTTTGGCTCCGAGACATCTAGCTCTCCAAAGAGTAGCTCCCTCTAGCTGGAGGCCTGGGCATTCTCTCGGCAACAATCCCAGAAACTCCAGGCTCCATACTACTGATTCCAATTCTGCCTTGAGGTTCAGGGTCAGGATGGGAGGAGTAACCAGCCCAGCCAGAGTGTCTGCTTCTGCTTTGCTGGCTCTGCAGAGGGGAAAAGTAGCACTGGATTCACTCAGACCACCTGCCTGGGAACTGGTACTTCTTTATGGAGTGGGGTTGATTATAATTCATGAAAGTGGCCACTACTTCATCCAGATGTTCCAGAAGAGGGTGGCGGTGGGGAGTGCATGGTCAGGGCCAGCCAGCATCTCAGATGCCCCAAGGACATGTAACTGGTCTTACTGCCTTTGCTCTATGTAATCCCTACCATTCTAACAAGGGAAGAACCCACCCTCATTGGAAGCAACCCAATGTTCTCAGCTTAGCTTTCACATGACCCTGCCTGTAATTTGGTCTCCCAGGTGATCCTTTCAGGGCCCATGGTCCCAGCCTCAGTACCCCTGAATTGGGTCAAGACCCCTGGTGTTTTCTGATATAAATCACATCCCTGACCAGTTTCTGGAACTAAACTGATCATGTGGTCCTGGAAAAAACAGGAGAGAGCCAGAATAAGGGCCAGCTAGGGGCCCTGCCTGGGTCCCTCTGACATGATTTCCCTTCAGGTGCTAATTGATGTAGTGTTTCCCAAGAATTGCTGTTCTTTCTGTGTAGCATCTCCCACCTGGGACTGGCCTGATGCACTCCAGGACACAACTCCACATCCCTGCAAATAGCTCCTGACTGGTAGCTTAGAATAATCCATAGCCTAGAATCCCACAACAGCACCTGCCTGGTATGGTTAATCTAATTCTCAGTTCAGCCTTTGCCTGCCTTACCCAAATCTCACCAAGGTTCATGGAGTTTGAGGCTGCAGAGGAGATGGAGGATCCAAGGATGCAGTTGTCAGGGGTCTTCCAATGCCAACCTCCTCCTGCAATTCTGAGGCTGGAAATCCCAAGGCCTCCACTTCCCGAGGCTGTACTACAGCCAGGTAGGGTTCCCACATTCACACAGTAGCTTATGATAGTGTCCAAACAGTGACAAAGGCCAAGGCAAGTTGTTGTCCCAAATAAGAACTTTTCCTTTAGTATTGGAGATTCAGTCTTACAAGCAAAAAAGCCCCTAGCACCTGAGGTCCTGGCCACCCAGCTGTGAATTGTGTATTGACTGGGCCAAGTACAGATCTCCTTTCTCTCCTGTGTATCCAAAGAAACAATACAAGATCTGCCTGGGACTTGGGTCCTGGTAGGGTAGAGTGCATGCAATACCATTCGCTACAAATGTCCTCCCACTTGACTCTCCTAGATGTTGCATCTGGTGCACTGTTATATCCCTTGGGTCCTGGATCAGGTTGTCCTCATGAATGGCATACCAGGTTAGGTCTCCTGAACCCTGCCTACTACCAAGTGTTTGGGATTAACATGGATCCCTCATTCACACACTACTCTGATTCTCCCTGTCCTAGTGTGCAACTCCAGAAAGACCAACCCTAAGGTACAGTCTGCCCGCTCATTAGCAGCCAAACCCAAGGCACCAGAGACCAAGGTGCCTGAGACAAAGGCACACAAGAACAAGGCATGCAAGAATAAGGTGGCTAAGACCAAAGGGCCTGAAACCAAGGTGCCCGAGGCGATCCCACTGAAGCCATCCAAGAGTACATGGACATCATGGATGAGCTATTCAGGCCTACTAACTTTGCCACGTGGGAGCCCTCCTACTTGTCCACAGAAGAGCTTTCTGCAAACTTGGGAGAGAAAGGACTGGAGCAACAGCCAATACAGGATGATTTATACCCAGATCCAAGTCTCCTGAGCTATATTGATGAGGACTTTGTCAACATGGTGAGCTATACCTACAATGTTGGTGTATACAAGGTTTCAGGACTCATGGAATTGAGCTTCCTGGCCTAGAATCTCAGCATTTTATGTGTATATGTGTGTGTGTGTGTGTGTGTGTGTGTGAAAGAGAGAGAGAGAGAGAGAGAGAGAGAGAGAGAGAGAGAGAGAGAGAGAATGTGTACGCACACATGTGGACTTGTATATGGGTGTAGCTGATAGTTGGGATATAACAACCCCATGGTGCAGATAAGCATGGGATTATAAGTGCTTCCTCTTTCTCCTAGAAGTCCTCTTGACTTGGGGCCATTTCCTCCGAAGGTCACTCACACTCTCTTCCTTCTCATCCCCAGGTAGAGAATATGATTCATCCCTGCTTCCTGGAAGTATTACTTTCATCCAAACCATATATAAATATCTTGGACCTAACAATAAAGCTGGAGCAGCAGGAAGGATTCACCACTGACCAGGTAGAAAGCAGAATAAATGTCTCTCAGTAGACCAGGGGTAGGAGGTACAGAAGAGAGACATAGATACCTGATAAATAAGTGTAAGGACACCAGGAACAACAGGGGTTGGGGAGAAACAAAAGGTAGACAAGGAGAAAGGGGCACCAAGTAGAACAAAGGAGGTAGAGACACCAGTTTTACCTGGGCTTGGGAACAGACACCTAAGCACAGAGCAATACATGGCAGTCTAGGAGACAAAGGGTCACAAGTAAACAGAAAAGGGAGTGATGAGAGTTGGAGAGAGAAGCAAGGGATAGCAGGTAGATGAGGAAGGCACAGGACTTTACTTATGTGGCTCACGGGACTTTGTTTATCCTTATCCTGTCTATGATGGCTCCCTTAGTGAGTCTGTTCCAGGTCACAGGATGTAGGACGGAAAAAAAAAAAGGAGACATGAGAGCTATGAAAAGGTTCAGGATACCAAGCAGAATGGAAGCGCAGGAGGGTGGCCACCAGACACTCAGTGTGTTTCTATGAGACCAAGATGAGTGACAGCTCCACTTCCCACCTCCCACTTAAATATGATTGTCCTGATCCCTGTGGCCCATTTCATGCATGAAGAAGAGCTGGCCAGTGCTCATATTCTCCTTCAGCTTGTGAAGAAGCACCTTTTCAGGTGCCTCAAGGTCATGGTATGTCCAAACAAGACACAAGAGCTTCTGAGGCAGCTGCCAAACAAGGTGCAGAGAAGCGGAAACATTACACTGATCAAGGCGCCAGCATGGAAGCATGGTCCACAGAGGTGGCTTCCCAGGTCAAGAAGAGGAGTAGGGCCACCAAGCCAGGGTTGCTGGGTTCAAAGGACACTGGTATCCTCCAAGGCTGTAACGGGTCTTCCTCATTGGGGAACATCCACTCCAACCATCCTCTCCAGAACCGCAGATCCTCCTCCTTAAACCTGGGAAACAAAGGCATAGTGAGTCCCAGAAAAGCCACTTATTCTGGGGGGCCACATGGCTGCAATGTGGACGATGACCTCCAAAGTCTGGATTTCCTCCTTAGCTCCCAGCACCGTCTGCTGCCCTGGGGACTGTCCCAGAGCCAGTCCCCTCAAATAGAAACCCTGTGTTCAGGAGATCAAGCACTCCAGGCCCCACCTCCCCAGAGAGGACGCCTCAGCTCCCACCCTCCTCCAGGTGCCATGTCCATGAAGAGCGCTCTCATTGGATGCTCATGCTTCATGGAAAAAATGCCAGGCACAGGGCCTACTCTCCAGGTCACTGGAGAGGCAAAATATGGATCTGGAGCTGGTACAAACCTCACAGCCTCAGAAGAGGAAGTGCACATCATCAGGCAACCAAAAGAAGAAGAGGAACTGAGGACAGTCGTGGTGGCCGATGGCTTCTGGGATGGCTGCCTCTCAGGAAAGATCTCACCTTTGCTTCATTCTTTGCTGGAAGGGCCAAAGGTTCTTCCTCACATAGGACAGTTGCTGTGGGTTCTCAGAAAAATGAAGGGAGTGGGAGGGTATAGGGAATGTAGAAAGAGAGCAGCAAGAGGGTACTGAGAGGGGAGGGTCACAATGTTCAAGCCTGGGTGGGAAGCTGTACCTTGTTTGACTGTCACTGGGAATAAAGGCAGTTTGGTAGGAAAAAAATCTTTTCTGGCTGCTGCCTTCTGCCATGTTGTTTGCTCACGTCCATGCAGTGAGAACTGAGAGAGATAACTGGGGTTGCCAGGACCCAGGGCATACAAGTGTTCATCTATTGGGTCTTGTTTTCAGATTTAGACAGGTCCTCCCCCTAATCCTGGGAGAAAACAGACAAGATTCCAAAACCCAACACATCACCTCATAGAAAAAGCCTCTCTTGGTTTAAGGGATCTTCTTTGTGTATTCGTCTATGATCTGTGCATCTTAAACATCTCCCCTACCAATCATCTGAGGGCCTGCTATGAAGAGAAATCACAGAGGGGAAAAGCACATCTCCCTTGGTATCCACAGCTCTGAGGTCTGAGGACTAACTGGTGGCTCTCAGATCTTAGTGTTACTAGTTCTGAGATGGAATGTCAGGGACCCTCAGCTCCTAGTGATAGAAACTCCCAGGTTGCCTTCTTGGGATCAGTAGCCAGATGCTTCCAACAGTTTCCTGGATATCATCTGACAGCTGCACCTAGCAGCTCCTGCAGTTCTCCACTGCTCCATGTCACTCTCTGTGCTTGCTGCCTTTAGGCTGACCTGCCAGGTGTGCCAGTATTTGGTGTAACCAACTTGACCTGCTCTAGTTGAGATGAAAGTCATGAATATACAACTCTACCATCTACTTGATTAGGATTTATGCTCCTGCAGAAGAAAAAGTGGTATCAGAACTATTTGCATAAGAAGATGGGGAAGTAATCTTATTGGAATTTAAAAGGTGAACTCAGGAATGCACAGTATCCTTCCAAGATACCCACAGTATTTCTGCTTAGGCATGGTTAGGGCAGGGGCTCACTGTCCTCCACACTAAGGACCACTGAAGGGTCCCAAAGGGTTGAGTCATGTTGAGCTACTGCAGGTTGGAGTCATCTGGGGAGGACCTGGTATGGAAGTAAAAGTTTCTTACTTACTGTGAGTCATTTGTGGCAGCTATGGCCATCACAGACAAGGGCACAATTTTTTATCAAGTACCCCTTGAGAACTTTGGGCCCTCTTGTCTCATTTGGATGGAGAGGTGATTTTGAGCCTTCAAGCTCCTGTACAATTAAATAAATTCTAGAAATAAGCCTGGAAACAATTTTTTTTCTTAGACAGCTTCTTTTTCCTCTCCTGAATGATGATGAACAATATTATTCAACTGATCCCCAGCATGGCTTTGATCTTCCTGCATAGGTGTCATGATGAGAGGACAAGGCCTGCCTTCACACCTCTCCCACCCCCTCTACAGTTCTGACTGGGAACTCACTAGGGACCCAACAGGATGCAGTTCCTGACTGCATCCCAAGACAGACCCACACTCCACTGACACAGTGCTCTGACCCTCCCATACATAGTATTGGCCCCACCCCAACGCCAGCCTGACCTATACTGAGTGTGGCTGGACCAAATATAATCAAGTTCTCCTACAAATCAATGAGGAAAAAAGAAGGCTGCACACCACATGGTTTTCCAATCAACAAACTGTGGAAGTTTACAAAGAAGAATAATTAAATTCCAAGAAGGACAAAGTTTAGTGCCATTTGTGAGATAAAGAACTGGGGTGAGTTCAGACGTGCACAAAAGTGATTGGAAGTGAAGTTGTTTGTGGTCTGTCATGTGTAATCAAACTCCATGATTCTTCATAGGACCCAGGTTCCATGGCCATCAAATCAGGGCACAATTTTTTATCAAGTACCTATTGACAAATTTGAGCCCTCCTGTCTCAGTTGGATAAAGAACTGCTTTTGAGCCTTCAGGCCCCTCTGCCATTAACCAGTTTTCTAGAAGTAGCCTGGAAGCAGTATTTTTAAAGACAGCTTCCTTCTCCTCTACTGAGTGATGCTGGACAGTGAGGATGGATGGAACCCCAGCATGGCCATGGTATTTTGAGTAGGTGGCCTGATGAGAGGACCGGCCCTGACTTCTAGGGGGAGAAGTCACAGCATGCGAGGGAGTCATCAACTGACACCACCAAGACCCACTCCCTCCATTAATGAAAAGCTGTGTTTTCTGACAATGATTACAGGGGCTGGGCCCTTGTGGGGGCCCCCTTTGGTAGCTGCATCCTTATTGAAACTCAGTTTAAGGACCTCCTCCTGATCTCTGTGCACTGTCCAGCACTGATCAGAGTCTCCTGTTTCCTGCGATCTTGGCCAGGCTGTGGCACGATGGTCTAACGTCTGAGGCATTGTCTGTTAACATCTTACTCTTTTTGCAGCAGGTTACTACAAAATAACTTTAGGAAGACATTCACGTAACTCACATCACCCATCAAATATTAGAATTCTAAAGTTTTCATAGACTTTGCCACCATATCAGTGATAGACCTTTCTTTCATTATAATAAAATATAGAATACTTCCATCAGCTCAAAAAGAAATCCCTTACCTTTTAGCTATCAACCCCATTCCCCCATACATTTTCCCACCACTTTTCAAATATCTCTGTGCCTATCAACTCTTCCCACCATTTATTTGATATGTGTAAGTGTGGCCTTGGGTGTTCAGTTTTAGCACTGCATCTCCCATGGTTCAAGAGTTAAGAAAGATTGACATTCTTTCTATTTTACTAGAACATTCTTAACTAAAATTGTCATTTCTCATGCAGCTCGGTGGGTGGGACAAATAAAATCTCTACTAGTACAGTTTAGGTCCACTACCTTGATTCATTTCAAGTTGAGAACATTTCTGCAACCATGGCTTTTGCACCTCCGGCCAAAATATTCAAGTTCTAGTTTACTTGTTGACATGTCAAGAATTCTCTTGGGAAAGCCCTGTTTACAGATACACTGAAGTGCCAGAATCTGTGTCCTCACTGGTGTTTGTGGTTAGAAGTGCTGGGAGAAGTACCCACGTTCTGGGCAGGATGTGCTCCTGATGACCTTCAGGATTCCTCAGGCTCTAGCTAAGGAGACATTTCACTCATTTTGTTTAGTTGTGCAAGTCCAGGAAAGAAACAGAGGGTTTTCCAAAGAAATTCAGCAAAAGGAATGCTGAGGAGGTGATGGGGCCATAAATTATGAACTTGTCACCTCCACATAGGCCTTTGGAGTGCATGGAACTTTCTTGGAGAAGGGAGGTCTCCTTCCTGTTGGTGAGAATGCTGTGAGGAATGGTGCCACTCAGCAGAGTCAGTTACCATCGAGATACCTATGACGTTGATCCATTGTCAGCAAAGGATGCCAAGGGGCCTCTAAATCAGGGAAAGCTGAGGTGTCAATATACTCCATGTTCCGGAAATTTTTGATTACTGGGATCAAGATTTCTCTGAGTGTAACTTTTGATTGGAAGAAGGAAGCCTAAATTTCACTCAGAGAAAGATGCAAACCACAAGATATACCTGCCCATTAGACCCTGAGCTGTTGCCATTCCTCCTCAGATGCCCTATGACAAAGGCTTGGGAGCCTCACTCCTATTGCCACTTCCCCTTAATTTTTTCCACAGCATCTTGGATGCTGAGACCAGGCAGAACCTGGTTCCCCTATGTCTACCTTCAGAGACCTGCCCTGTCTTCCCTCTGCTACTGTACCAACACACCAGCCATTCTGGGTGCTGCCCATGTTGCCTCTTGTGACTACAACAATCTCCCTGGGTAACCCACTAGTGCAGTGTGCTTACCCTGAAATATCAATGGTAGCAGGAGTGGTGTCCCTGCTGTGTGTGTGTCTGGGCAATTCAACTTTGGTCAACCTGGGTCAGATGGAGGCCAGAAGAGCCACATTTAGAACGTTGCCCTCACTGAGGTACCTCTCAACTGGAGGGCCCCACGGGCCTTCTAAGGTGGTGTAGAACATTCTGCTCCATTCCTCCCACCAGCTTCTGACTGGAGGACCACTGTGCCTGCCTCAGCCAGTGGGGGAATGGGCAGCTGGGTCTTCACCCTCCAGCACCACCACCATTTGCCCAACGGCCCCCATCATCTTCCCAATGAATAGCCAACAATGGCCACAGGTAGTGTTTTGGGATTGCACACTGCCCACCTTCCAGATAACTGCAGTGGGTGAGAGAGCATCTACAAAAACTTCTGGCACTGGTAGTGCTTTAAGATCCTGACCCACCCGCACCTTCCTTAGACTCCAGATGTGGAAGCACTTTCCTGCTTCCTCATGTGAGTGTTCTTCCCAGGGACCCAGAACTCCTCCTTGAGCTCTGAAAGGAGAAAAAGTATGGCATGGAGAAAGGAGGCTAGGATGTATGGGAACTGGAAAGAACATCCTGTGGGTGTAAGGACAAGCTAAGAGACCTACATTCCCAGCCATGTTCATCTCACACCAGGAGAGGAAATGTGCCTTATTTGAGGTGCCCATCACAACCCTGTGAGTACAGCAATCTTTGTTCCGAAAGAGCATTACCATCACATGGAAGACCAAGGTCAGAGAAGGATCTTGGGGATAATGTAAGCCAGGATTTGGAATTGACTCTCTGATACCATATAATTGTCCCTCACTAAGTATTTTCACCTTCTAGCATAGACCTGATTGTTCATGACAGGCAACATCACGACTAGTGTCAGGGAGAGGGGTGAAGACACCAGTACAGGTCTCTCTGGACACCCAACAATATTGTTCTGGGAATTTCTGTTTAGGATATTGAGTGGTGCAGAATTTATGAGTGAGTACTCATTCCATTTGGATCCTCTGTGGAGATGTACATCATTGTATCAGGTTTTAACTCTGCTCCCAGAGCACTCTGTTCTCTGTCTCACTCAACTCAGGCTGCCATATGCTCTGCTACACAATGGGCAGCTGAAACCACAGGAATTTGTTTCTCATAGTTCTGAAGTTGGGAAGTCCCAGAAAGATGATGCCAGATTTAATGTCCAGTGAGTGCTTCCCTCCAGACTTGAAATAATGGCTGCCTTGCCTGTGACCTTCTATGGCTAAGAGAGCCTTAGAATCCTTCCTTTTTCTAGAAGGGCACTACTACTATTGAAAGGTTAATAATCTTGAGAACTGTTTGCTAATCTTGTTCCCAGAATGTGCTGTCCCCAACTGTCAAACTGCAGAATGTATTCCCTTACCCGGTTGCACGCAAACCGCCCACTTGCCCTGACCCGTCAATGAACTTCCCTCCCTGCCCTCTCCAAGGAAAGTATATAAGCTCTGCTTAAACTGTTCTTGGGGCTTTTTGCTCTATTCAAGTGAGCTCTGAGCCCCAGCATGCTGGACCCCCAATAAACCCCTTGCTGTTGCATGAGACAATCTCTTGATGGTCTCTTCCTCTGACACCCGATTTTTACATATGGAGGCCCCAAAGAAATTTGGCAGCAACGGACAAAAGACCCCCAACGGGCTCCTCTCAAAATAAATAAGGTGCCTCTTTCTGGTTTCTGGTTTCATGTTTCAGGTTAAAGCTTGGCAAAATGGCTGTCAATAAAAAGCGTGAGCTCTCTCCGACAGTGGCTGACAGACGTGTCACAGAGCCATAGGCCACGTCCCTGGGGGACACCCCAGAGGACTCAAAAAATCAAGGAACAATAGTCTCCTCAAATCAATGATATTTTGTTTTGAATTCGGTATTGACAGCCCATCGGGTTTTGCTGGCTACTCAGTCCTGGTCTCAGTGTTGGACATCCATTGCCTGTCTTTATTGTTTTGTCTTGTCTGTGTCCTATGTCGTTGCTTTCACTGTTTGTGTATCTTTCATTATGGGACAGAGCACTTTAACACCTCTGTCCCTAACTCTTGATCACTGGACCAAAGTCCACTTAAGGACTCAGAATCTTTCTTTTTCAGTAAAACACTGGACCTAGCAGACTCTCTGTGCCTCAGAATGGCCCACCTTTAGAGTCAAATGGCCCCCAGAAGGATCTTTCTACTTCCCACTAATTCAAAAAATCAGAGATATTGTGTTTCAGCCAGGGCCACATAGCCATCCAGATCAACAGCCGTATATCTTAATTTTTCAGGACCTCTGCGAATCTCCTCCTCCATAGGTGAAGCCTTTCCTTGTCCCTGTCCCCACTCCTACTCCTTCCCCCATGATTCTATCTCTCAAACCCTCTGCTCCTCCTCCTCCTCCTCCACTCTCTGTTCTCCCTGAGTCTCAAGATTTGACTCTACTGGACTCTCCTCCCCCTCCTTATCCCTTGCCCTCATCCCCCAACCCCCAACCCCCTCTAAGTGATTCCCCTGCTGCTGACTCAGCCTCTTCACCATTGGAGAAAACTAAGCTGGCCCAACACCCTCCAGATGACTCCCCCGCGGCACACACAGCCCCTCCTCCCCTGGAGGAAACTGGCCCAGCTAAAAGAACTCAAAGAACTCGCTGGCGTTTTCACACCAGCCTACTTGGGATGACTGCCAACAATTCCTAGGGACTCTCTTCATGACAGAGGAACAAAAGAGAATTCTCCTGGAAGCTAGAAAAAAAAATATCCTTGGACCAAATGGGCGACCGACACAACTTCCCCTTGAACCAACCCAACTGGGACCCCAACACTTTTGAAGGTAAGGAGCATCTGTCCACGTATCGACGGGCTCTAATAGCAGGTTTCTGAGTGGCCACTAGGAGACCAACTAATTTGGCCAAGGTAAGAGAGATTATTCAAGGGCCTGATGAATCTCCCTCTATGTTTCTAGAGAGAATTATGGAGGCATATAGGAGATATACTCCTTTCGATCCTCAGGCAGAGGATCAAAATACATCTGTCACGATGGCCTTTATTAGACAAGCTGCCCTGGATATTAAAAGAAAGTTACAACACTTAGATGGATTACAAGATATGACTTTGAGAGATTTAGTCAGAGAAGCTGAGAAAATATACTATAAGAGAGAAACTGAGGAAGAGAAGGAACAAAGGAGGGAGAAAGAAAGGGAGCAAAGGGAAAATGAGAGAAGCAAAAGACAGACTAAGGCACTGACTAAGGTCCTGGTCACAACAACAAATAGGCCAGAAATTAAGAAACAGGGAGACAGGAAGAAATACCTGGGCCCACGCCAAAGGCCACCCCTGGCCTCAGATCAATGTGCCTACTGTAAAGAAAAAGAACACTGAGCCAAAGAGTGCCCTAGAAAGAGAAAGCCACGCCAGTCAGCCATTATGACTCTGGAGGATGACTAAGAAAATCAAGGCTCGGATCTCCTCCCCGAGCTCAGGGTAACTTTTGAAGTGAAGGGAACCCCAGTAAACTTTGAAGTGGATACAGGGGCAGTATACTTAGCCCTTAAGGCCCCATTGGGCCCTCTATCAAATAAAAGGTCTCTAGTTCAAGGGGCTAATGGCAATAAATATCGGGCTTGGACAACTAAGAGGACCATGGACCTGGGGAAAAGAAAAGTCCATCACTCCTTCATAGTGATCCCAGAATGCCTGGCCCCATTGATAGGCAGAAATCTGCTCACCAAGCTCCAAGCCAAAATAACTTAACCCTGAAGGCCCCCAAATGAAATTTCTAAATCCTTCAGTAAAAACTCCTATAGTCATGGCTTTAACTATATCAGTAGAAGATGAACATCAACTCTTCACACCCCCCAAGGCTGATCAAACAGTTAAGCTACCCCAGAAATGGATAACAGATTACCCAGATGCCTGGGCAGAAACTGCTGGGTTAAGCCTAGCCATGAAACAACCTCCAATAACAGTGGAGTTAAAAACCTCAGCCTCCCCAAATAATGTCAAACAATATCCTCTGAGCAAAGAAGCTAAAGATGGGATAGGGCTTCATATTCAGAAATATCTGGCCTTAGGGGTCCTAAGGCCCTATCAATCGGCCTGGAACACTCCCCTGCTACCAGTAAAAAAGCCAGGAACCGGGGACTATCGCCCTATTCAAGACCTAAGAGAGATCAACAACAGAGTGCAAGACATTCACCCCACGGTACCTAATCCATACAATCTGCTTATCACTCTGAACCCTGAACGAAAATGGTATACTGTACTGGACTTAAAATATGCTTTCTTTTGCTTGCCTCTACATAAAGATAGTCAGTTGCTGTTTGCTTTCGAATGGGTAAACCCAGAAACCGGAATGTCTGATCAACTAACTTGGACCAGACTCCCACAGGGGTTCAAAAACTCCCCCACTCTCTTTGATGAAGCCCTCCACAGAGATCTCAACAACTTCAGAACTATGTACCCCGAAGTCACCCTACTTCAATATGTGGATGACCTGCTACTGGCAGCCGACACCAAAAAAAACTGTGAGTCTGGGACCCAAGCACTATTATCTGAGCTTGCTCAACTCGGATATAGAGCTTCTACCAAAAAGGCCCAAATTTACCAGCAAGAAGTAATCTTCCTGGACTATTCCCTTAGGGGCGGTAAACGATGGCTCACTGAGCCCAGAAAACAAACCGTTGTGCAGATACCACCCCCATCTAACAAGAGGGCAAATGAAGAGGCTAAATTGGCAGCCCTAAATGGAATAACCATGTTAACACTTTCCACACCGGGGGAACATAAGGACACTGACACTGAACTCCTCGACTTTACTGAGCCCAACCTACAATTTCAGACAGCCCTACACTAAGTTAAAAATGTACATCAATTCACTCACCTTGGTTCAAAGAAACTGCAGACATTCCTGAAAGATCAAGAACAGAGTTTTCCACTAACCGACTCACAGCAAAAAGAAATAGCTGAACGGGTAACAAAAACCTGTCGGGTCTATCAATTGGTTAATGCTTACCCTTCCAAGCTTCCTGCAGGAAAGAACCTATGAGGAACCAGACCAAAACAATTCTGGGAAATGGACTTTACTGAAATTAAGCCAGCAAGGTATGGACTTAAATATCTCCTAATCTTTGTAGATTCATTTTCAGGATGGATTGAAGCCTTCCCCACAAAAAAAGAAATGACGCAAATGGTGGTCAAAAAGATCCTGGAAGATATTTTTCCAAGATATGGCCTACCTAAGGTAATAGGGTCTGATAATGAACCGGCATTCATGGCCCAGGTAAGTCAGGGGTTAACCAGGACCCTGGAGATTAATTAGAAGTTACATTATGCTTAAGGCCCCAGAGCTCAGGATAGGTAGAAAGAATGAATAGAACCATTAAAGAGACCTTAACAAAATTAAGCTTAGAGACCGGCATAAAAAATTTGGACTATGCTCCTGCTTTATGAACTGTTTCATGCAAGAAATACTCCCTCTGTTTCTTTATGTAACCTCAACCCCTATGAAATTCTCTATGGTTCCCCTCCTCCAGTAAGGGACCTAACCCCAACTCCAAGACCTAACGATTCCTTTCACACCCCCTTGCTTGACAGACTTAAAGCTCTTAAAAGAACCCAGCAATACCTATGGAAACAGCTGGCCACTGCCTACCAACCTGGGGACAAAAGGACTCCACACCGATATCAAATGGAAGACTTCGTCTACATAAGACGACATCAGGTGTCATCCCTGAAACCCTGCTGGAAAGTACCATGCCAGGTGCTACTTATAACACCTACAGCGGTAAAGGTAAACGGAATCACTTCCTGGATCCATGCCTCTCATCTCAAGCCTGTGCCCTGTACAGACTCTGGCTAGAAAATGGAAAAAAACTGGTAACCCTTTCAAATTGTGTATTCACCATGTGGATAGGACTATAGACTCTTCCCTTGACCACCAATAGTCCTAACCCTCATCAGCCCGTTCAGCAGCGATGGCTGATCACAAATCCTACTAGACAAGAAATAGGTCTATCTCACATACAACCCCCTTAGGGACCTGATGACCATCTCTCCACCCAGACATTTGTCAGCTAGCTATAGGTCTTTCCTATTGGGATATCCCTAATGAGGAGGATCCTACTAAAATTCCATTAAATCCCTTCCGTACCATAGATAATGAAAACAAACATAGATGTAGGGACACACGAGCCAGATGCAGGTTGGCTAACCTAGATTACTATGTTTGCCCGGCGGACTATCAAAGCCACAAACAGTCACGGCTGTGTGTGGGGAAAACCAACTTCTTCTGTAAGTCATAAGGATATGAACATACAGGGGCTGCCTGGTGGAACCCAAACTCCTCATCAAATTCAGTACACAGCATTGGCCATATTACCAATTTAGATAACCAAAACTGATGATCCCCAGAGGGGTCTCTAGATCCTCAAATTCTACGTGACCTTTTTAACTTCTGCAAGTACTCAAAAGGGTGAAAGGAGATTCCCATATATGGAGACCTTTTCCCTCCTTCACTCACATCCTAAACTATGCTTCTCCAATAGATCCTCACCCTCAGCCTTCTGCTCCAGACTCTCTGCTGTCACTCCCACCTCAGCAACCTGATTTCTCCCCTCCAATTACTAGATCAAAAACCCAAACCTCTGCCAGTTCTCAGACCATTGCCCCCTTGCTGAAGTAACAGGTACTGAGGCACCCCTCCACCCACTCACTCCTCTCTTCTCCTGTCAGTGCCCACACCAGGTCCCACCAGGTCCTCTTACCAGCTAACCCAAAGCTCAAACCAGCTGAGGAGAGCCCTCAGACCCCTATCCAAGATATAATGAAAATGGACTTTAAAATTGCTTTGTCATCACTGAAAACAGGTTACTAAAAATTTAAAGTCCCTCACAGGCTTTTTGGGATACTCACTCCCATCTTCTCCTCTGCTCTACCTGTTCTACTACTCAAGTTTTTATTGTTAGGACAATCCCAAACCTCTTTCCCATTACTCTTTTACATCTCTCCTTCCTTATTCTCAGATCCATGGAGCTGCTCTCAGCCCCGCCTTCCCCATCTTCCCCCTCTATAACAGGCCCACAAAAAAGTCTTAACTGACCTTCTCCAGAAGTCTTCACTATGGCTGACTTTAGGACTTTCAGCAAAAGAGTCCCTATAAAAGACTTCAATATAGATAAACTTCCTCTTTTCATGTTGCCCTGTTCTACTTGGCCACTGGCTGGAAAAATCAGCACTCCTAAGCTAGACACCCCCTTACTAGTTTTTCACAAAATATATAAACAAGGCCTCTGGCCTTGAGCTGGGGCTTCACAGAGATGGCTACATTTCTAAGATAAAAAAGTTACCAACTAGGCTCCATGGTAACAGCTGGCAAGAAAAAAAAACTCTCCCCCTCCCAGGTGTCCTTGAAAAGTTAACTTGCCCAGAACAGAGGAAAAAAAAAAAAACAGAAACAAAAACTGCTTTTTATAAACTTCTGCAGACTGTGAACTTCTGAGCCCCTTCCCTTACCTGTTGGGTACAAAATTCTGAAACTACCTAAACTTGGGGTTCAGAGGATTAATTGATTACAACAAAAGCAATGCCCTCTGAATCCGGTTGCAACCAAATGGGACTGTTTCCCTGTCTTCGGTACTATCTTAGGTGCCTTGCCTTTTCCGTCCCTACAACAGTATAATTCTATATACTTAAACATTGTTTATGTTTTCATGAAATGGTCAACAGATGTAATTAATTATGTAATGGTGCAGATGTTTCCCAGAGTGCTCTATCATGATGCAGGTTCATTTGAATATCAAATAGGAGGCCATACAACCCGATTCTGCCGGGAACCTGTATCCCTCACTTTAGCCATCCTATTAGGAATAGGAATTGCTACAGGGGTGGACACAAGAACCACTGCCCTGGTCCATGGGACACAACAAATGACCCAATTAGAAGCAGCAATAGACCAAAACTTAAAGATATTAGAAACCTCCATCACAGCTTTGCAGGAATCTTTAACCTCTCTCTCTGAAGATGTTTTACAGAACAGGCAAGGGTTACTCCTCTTCATGAGAGAAGAGGACCTTTATGCTGCATTGAGGGAAGAATGTTGTTTTTATGCCAACCATACTGGAGTTGTAAAAGAATCTATAAGTAAATTAAGAAAACGCCTTGAAGAGTGTCAACGAGAGAGAGAAACCCAAAAAGAATGGTATGAGTCTTGGTTCACACAGTCCCCCTGGTTAACTATGCTTTTATCAGCCCTGGCTGGTCCTTTAATAATCCTCATATTATTGCTAACTGTAGGACCCTGTTTGCTCAACCATGTAGTTTCCTTTCTCCAAGCTCAAATTGGACAAGTCAAACTTATGGTAATCAGACAACAATATACCCCACTAGCAGACATAGAATGTGACACCCCCCAATGATCACTTTTATGATTAAAAGTAACCAAAAGAAGAAATAAAAATGAAAGGTTAATCATCTTGAGAACTGTTTGCTAATCTTGTTCCCAGAATGTGCTGTCCCCAACTGCCAAACTACAGAATGTATTCCCTTACCTGGTTGCATGCAAACCGCCCACTCGCCCTGACCCGTCAATGAACTTCCCTCCCTGCCCTCTCCAAGGAAAGTATATAAGCTCTGCTTAAACTGTTCTCGGGGCTCTTTGCTCTATTCAAGTGAGCTCTGAGCCCCAGCATGCTGGACCCCCAATAAACCCCTTGCTGTTGCATGAGACAGTCTCTTGGTGGTCTTTTCCTCCGACGCTCGCCCAACCTTTACACTATCATGGGAACTCCACCCTCCTGACCTCATTAAAATCCTAAGAATCACTGAAGCCACTATCTCCAAATATCATCACATGGGAGGTTAGGGCAGTCATGCATTCTCGAGAAAAACATTCATGTCATAATACACCACAACATCAAGAACTCAAGGAAAATCAGATTTCATTAAGTACTTGATGTTCTCTCTAATATATGAGAGCATGTCCTGGATGCAGGGAGCCCACATGGGGTGGTCAAAGTGACTGGACAGAAGAGGCAAAGGCAAGGCATGTATTGGGTCAGATCAACTGGCAATGAAGTGTGGTTGTGGATTGTGACTGATCCTGATGAATCCCAATCCAGTGCCTTGTCCCCTATCTGGACTGGAGCCTACCATGACTTTGGAGGAGAGATTGTGGAGGGGTCTTCAGGAATGTCAATGCATACCTTTGACCACATGATCTATGAGATGGCAGAAAAGTGTGTCAGACACCTTGGTCTAGGCATAAGTGCTAGGGAACATGGGTTGCACAGCTGGCTCTGTTGGAGCTTCTCACCGAGCCAGGAAGGGCATCTTCTACCACAGGGAAAACCACTGAACACTTTCCTCTCCAAGCATTTATTCTCTCTACCTGGAGGGCTGGACACTCTCTAATAGTCCCAGAAGCTCTGACCTCAACGTTCTTACCTCCACCACTGCCTAGAAATTAAGGGTAGGTTGTGGGGCAGTAACCAGCCAAGCTCAGGGGGTGTCCATCATCAGTGAGGTCTGTTCACAGGGTACAAGTTTCACTAGCTTGATGTTGGCCAACCACCTGAAAAATAAACCATCTTACAGTATATAGATCACCCCTGCTCATGAAAGTTGCCACAATAACACCCTGATGTTTCAGAAAAGATTTAGAACTTGAAAAACATTATTAGGGAAAGCCAGTGTCTCAGATGCCCCGAGCATACACCTCTGGCCTTGTAGTTCATGTAATTCTCACCATTCAAACAAATAAATGAAATACAGTTTTCTTTGGAAGATGGGCTGCGCTGGGAACCCAGGTGTTCCAATAATTTCAGCATAGCTTCTGCTTTCTCATGATTTCTCCTGAGTCTTGTGTCCTTGTTCTTTCTGTTATGGTATACAGTCCTAACCACATCATTCATAGATAGAGAATTCTCTTACATAAATAATATCTTTGACCAGATGCTGATGCTTGGCTTTTCTGTGTGGTTCAGGGCAGGGACATGAGAAGCCTGGAATAAGTGTGGGAGGATACATAAAGAAATATGTCTGGTTCACTAAGGCCCACACGGTTCTCTTCAGGTGCTAAGTGATGTCAGGTGCACCCAGAAATGTTTCTGCATTGGGAATTGATCCTTCCTGGGACCCGCCCAGCCCATGGTCTGAGCACTGCTTGCTCCCATCCCTGCTATCAGCCAGCCAAGGTATAGAGGGACATAGTGATAGCACTGGACATGAGGCCTAAATGAAGATCTGGCCCCTGAGGGGTCACCTCATGGGAAATTAAGAGATGCAGGGTCACACAACCTAGGTCCTATAAAGCATATTGGCATCTTCCTGCACTGTCATGAGTTTTCATCAATGGGTGCCATCTGGTCCTCAACTCTCCTCTGGACCACAGAATTTCTTCCCCAAGCCTGGGCCAGAAAAGGGCAGTGGGTCCCATCAGAACTTCTCTTATGGGAGCCACATGAGAAAGCAGAGGTGTTTAGTGAGGACAACCATGACCCTCCATACCCTGGACATCCTCCTGGCTTCCCAGCACCTTCTTCTGTCCCAGGAACTGTCCCAGACCATGGCCTTTACAAAGGCTCCTCAGCCCCAAAGAAGAGACCTTATCCCCTATCCCCCTCCTGATGCCAATCTAGGAAGTGAGCTAAAGTTTGACACTCAATGCATGCAAGAAAGACACCCCATTCTGGGTCTCATCTCCAGATCAATGGAGAGCAATATGTAGCTCTGAGGCTGCTTCCTCTTGCCCAGCATCTGAGACAAAGTGTCAGTCATCAGACCCTCGAGAAAGAAGAAGAGGCATTGAAGACAGTAAGATAGGTATCTGGTGAGCCAAACTCTCAGGCAGGGTCTTGGTGAAATCTCACCCTCACTACATCCTGCAACACAAGGTGCAAAGATCCTTGTCACTCAGAACTGATCCTGCTAGTCCTCAGGAAAAGGAGGGCAAGGGGATGGCCCTGGGAATGTAGGAGGAAGGCAAAATGTGGGAACTGGGATGGGAGAGGGAGAGAGGTATACCCAGTATACATTGTGGGAATTGACTGTCAAGAGTGAAGAAAAATAGTTTAGTAAAGAAATGTTCTCATGGCTACTACCTTCTGTTGTGTTGCCTGTGCTACTCTGTGGGATGAGGAATGAAAGGAGAAGGTATCTGCAGATTCCATTCCTCAGGGTGCACAGGTGCATGGCCAAGCATTTGCCTCCATATTTAGCATGCATCTTCCACTGATCATGGAAGAAAAACAGATCAAACGCTTAACAGAAACTCAGTCATCATGTTGTTCACATAGCCTCAGTTAATTTAAGGGGCCTTCTCTATACATCCCTTCATGAACTGTGTTGCCGCAGTTTGGCTGGTCACAATTCACGAGCCACTTGTCAAGCAGGAACGAACTTTATTTTTAGAATGCATGCCGCACAACCCGAGCTCTCCAGGAATTCCCCGAGAGCCCAACTGTCACCACCGGCTCTTCCTTCAAGCACCTCATCCGCTCTTGAGGAAGATTGGCTGGGTTTTGTGGGTGTAGCCAAACGAGTCCCCCAATAAGCAGCTCAGTGGTCTGAAAGGGTGGGGAAACAGCCCAATGAGCATCACCACAGAGGAATCAATCAGCTGGAAGTTTGCTGGGGCCACTTCGGCTGTGGCTCTCAACACTGTGTCCCATAACCATCTCTGTTACCAACTGGCTGAGGGTTCAAACATCCATCTTGAGAGCAACCAAAAATAGGCAAAGTGCACCTCCCTTAATATTATCAGCTCTGAGTTTACAGGGCCAACATCTCTCAGATCTTAGCATTCACAGCCCCAAGAGTGAATGCCAATGACCCTCAGTGTCCAATGGGTGCATCTTTGCCACTGTGTTCCTGACAGGAGGAGCCAGTAGCTACTGACAGTTCCCTGGAACAGCCAAACTTAATAGCTCTTAGAAGCTCTCCATTGCTCTCTGTCATTCTCTTTCATAACTGTCCTCAGGGTGACCTGCCAGGTCTTCTTTCAGTACCAGTAGCCTTTACTGTTACCGGTTCTTAGTACAATCAGCTGCACCTGCTCTACTTGAGATAAAAGGCATGGATAGGTTAAGTATAACCATGCACTGGAGGCCTCACTAGGAGTTATGCTGCACCACAAGGGGAAGTGGTACAGGCAGTTTTTGTGTAAAGATATTGGGAAGGAAGCTCATTTACTTAAAAAAAAGGTGGGCTCAAGTACACACAGTATCATTCCAGATAACCATGGGACTTCTCTGAGGTATGGGTAGGAAAGAGGCTCTTAATACAGCAGAAAAAGGACAGCAAAGGAAATTCAAAATGGTGGTATCATTGAAAGAGACTGAAAAATGGAGTCATCTCAAATATGCCTGTGACCAAAGATAATTCTAGGTCACAGTGACATAATTAGGGCAGCCATGGATGTCAAAGGTGGGGAAAACAATTTTTTTCTTTCTGTTCTATCCTTTTTCTTTTTTGATGGTGCAGGGGATTAAACTCAGGACCCCAAACATGCTAGGCAAGCATTTTGTCACTGAGCCACAACCCAAGCCCCCAAAGTTTTTCTTAAGTGCCTCTTGGAGAGTGTTGGCCCTTTCTCTTCTGTCTTATTTAGGAGAGCTGCTTTGGAGCATTCAGTTTTCTGAACCATTAGAGCATTTTCTAAAATTGGCCATGAGGATGGCATTTTACTTAGATAGTTATTTTCTGGTCCTGTGGAAGAGGTTAAATAACTAGGCCAAACAAATATTCAGTGAAAGAAATAATGGCACCCTTTGAAATTTCAACTAACAACACAATCAAGATACATTCTGTCTATTGTCATTACCCCTCAAATGCCAAGCCAGACAGTCATCCTACTGGTCACTGCCAACAAGTTCCAGCAAACAGTGGAGTGATGCACCACAAAAGTTGGAGCATCAGTCAGCACTGAGGTGAGCTGGGGCAAGCTGATCCATCACCCTGCAAGATCCCCACCTGCACACATAGGTGATACCCACTGCAAAAGCACACTCCACACAGGCCCTGCAGTTCCTGACACACCACTAAGAATGCATAATTCAATGACTTAAGTTCTGGCTTCCCAAAGCATACAGAAAATGAAAGTGAGGAAAATCAGAGTCGGATTGGGGCTAACTAATAGTGTTAGTGCTTTTCCAAGCCCTAATTAGCATAAATTGGGACCAATAGCATTTGAATATTTCCAGAGCCTAACCAGCATAGGCTTGGACACAACACAGTGACCTAAGGGCAATATAAACCCCTAGACTAGCACAATCAGGCAGAGAAAGCCTGATATTGGGTCCCCTCTTGCACTGCAAGAGTTCTATACCTGTTCTTCAATAATACACCTGTTACACTCACTCTTCCTGGTCTGCAGAGTTCATTCTTTTAATATGAAAGAAAGATCCCAGGAAGAAGGAACTGATGGTGAGCAAATGGGGTCTGCATCAACATAGGAGGGTATAGCCCACCTTTGAGAGGGGCACCACTTCTTAGCTGCAGAGATCTGCACCATACACAGACTTTGCTGGCCAGAAGAATCTGAAAACCCTCAGTGTCCCCTGCTAACAGAAGTAGAGAACCAAGTTTCATATTTCCATGCCCAATCTGAGCCTTCTTTGGAGTGAGTGAAATGGAAAAACAAACTATCTCCTTATTTTCTGGAGTTCTATACTTCAGGGCACATGACCTGGAGGGACATGGTTCTCTTTTAGCATAATAACTGAGATCCTCCAGGACATGCAGCTCTGTCTATAGTGCCTCCACAAAGCATGGCAAAACAGTACACAAAAACCGGAGTCACTGCTTTTAAGAGGGAAATGACACAGGAAAGAAATTGTGGATCATGCATTAGTAAGCACAACTAATATGACCATCCCAAATCCTATGAAGGCCTCAAAATGTGGTCGCTCATGTCTTGAGGATCACAGTACTTTGTGGTGCTAAGAGCAACTACTCCACCTAGCAGGATTCAAGGAGTGGTCATCTATGGCTTTCAGGTCCACATGGCACTGAGAGATACCTCAAACTGACAATGGAGGGATGTCTTCTTCCCCTTTGTCTTTCATATGGGTAATACTCCATCTGGCACAAGTACTCTTTGAAGAAGTAATTTGAAACATTGGGATTCCCTTGACACTCAGACCCTAAAGAAGAAGTATCTGGTATTTTTCTGAGCCCAAGCTTGGCCTGAATACCAGATGGAGGATGTGGAAAAATAGCCCCCTGAGGGAAGTATAAACTATAATACCAGTTTACACTTAAACTTAGATTGTAAAAAGGAGGAAACAAGTGGCCACAGGTACCCTATACATAACAAGATTTTTTTTTTGGCCTGGAAACACAACCAAAGTTATGCAACCACTGTAAATTAGATTCTTCACTCTTGGCTACACTAAAAAATGCAATCCACAGATTCTCAAGTTATATTAGCACCAATATGTGCAGCAAATAGAATAGAACTTTACTGGATCTAAGTATGAGCATTGTGGCAAATACATCAGGAAAGGCTAAAATGGAAAGAAGCTTCTTTAGAAGTATCAAATACAGAAAACCCTGTTTCTAAGCACTTATACCCTCCTTACTCAGGGTTTGCCAACAGAGCCCCAACATTCTGAGAAAACACAAAATCAGGAGGAATGCACTTCAGCCTCCTTCTTACACCTACAAGTCATAGGAAAGGGTCTCAAAGGACTCATTATAGTACAAGTCACTTTTTCTCTGCAAGACTTGAGACAAATTAAGACTGACTTAGAAAGGTTCCCAGATGACCCTGATCAATATACAGAGATATTTCAGGGCCTTAACCAAATTTTGACCTAACCTGGAAAGACATAATGATGTTAATGAACCAAATTCTCTCTAGCACTGAATACTAGATGCTTTTTCAGGCAGCTGAAACCTCTGGTGATATAAGATATGTAGTACAAGACCCAGGAGACCTACTCCTTCCAACTGAAGTGGACTCAGAAGAAACAACCAACAGAGAATAGGCAGTTCTCCAGGAGAACCAAAAATGGGATGCAGATGATCACATGGGGCACTGGAAGGGAAATTACTTTCAGAACTGTGTGGTACAGGGCTTTAGGAAAACCATATTAAATCTCTAAATTATTCCAAACTCTCTGGTAACACAGGAGAATGAAGAAACTTCCACAACCATTTTAGAAAGACTCAGGGAAGCACTAATTAAATATACCTCAATGTCCCCATGTTCCCCAGCATAAAAACCTAAAAAAAACAAATTCATAATTCAATCAGTTACTGACATTAGGAAAAAAACTACAAACAACAATTGCAAAAGGAGACAACAATTTAGATAGTCTCTAAAAAATGCCACTTGGGTGTTTTACAATCAAGACCAAGAAGAGGAGGAGGAAGATGAGGAGAGAGAGAGAGAGAGAGAGAGAGAGAGAGAGAGAGAGAGAGAGAGAGAGAGAGAGAGAGAGAGAACGAACACAAAAGTAAGGCAACTGCCCTTGTGACAGCTCTACAGATGAATAAATCTAGTAGACAAGGTCCCCAGAGTGGTATTGCTCCCATCATAGCCTGCTAGAACTGTGGCCAAGAGGGACATTACAAGAAAAACTGCCCATGAAAGAAATGGATGCCATAAACACTCTAACCAGTCACTGAAGAGGATCATAGGTGGTTGGACTACACTCACAGGCAAGGCCCAGTGGACAAATCCCTCACTTCAAACAGTCCAACAATAGGAATGATGGGTCCTGGGGAATCCATCTTAGGTTCCCAACTATTCAGACTCTTATTTCTGTACAGGAGCCCAGGATGATCTTAACTGTCAAGGGAAGGAAAATTAATTTCTTTCTTGACCCTGGTGCCATTTTTTCTGTGCTCCTTTCAAATCCAAGCCTCCTCTCCTCTCACAGTTCAACCATAAGGGGAGTGTCAGGAAAGCCTGTGACTGGATATTGCTCCCAACCTCTTAGCTTCTCTTGGGATGATCTCTTCTCACATGTCCTTTTGATAATGCCTGAAAGTCCCACTCACCCATGGAAAGAGATATTTAGACCCACCTATGCATCAGACTTCTCATATGACAACAGGACTAGTACTTTGTCTGCCCCTAGTAGAAACTGACATTAACCTAGAAGTCTGGGCTACACAGTGAGAAAAAGGTCAGGAGCAATAGGACCTGCTCCTGTCCAGATTCATCTCAAAGATTCTGTACCCTTTTCCCACCACAAACTGTATCTCCTAAAACCAGAGACTAAACATTGGTTACAAATTATAATAGGTAACTTCAAGTGACAGAGCCTCTTGAGACGCTGTGACAGTCCATGTTATACACCCATAAAAGTCCAATAGTGAATGGAGACTAGTACAGGACCTCAGATCAACAAATGAGGTAGTGATTCCCATACATCCTTGGTCTCTGATTCTTACACCTTTTTATTCCAGATTCCAGTTTAGAAATAAAAGATGCATTTTTCTGTATACCTCTGCATTAAGATCCTTAATATCTGTTTTTTTTGAGGGTCCCTCTGACAACACCATCTAATCGACCTTGACTGTTCTACTCAAGCCTCAGGAAGATCTGAGGCTGGAAGACCAGCACCAAGGTGAACTGAGGCAAGACAATCTGTTATCCTGCAGCAACCAAGACTGCCCACAGTGGGGATGCCCACTGCACAACTTTTCCAAACCCCAGGTAGCATAAACTTAGACCAATATTATTGGTACTCCTTCCAATTTATGAAGACAATAAATATTTTTTTTTATTTAGGAAAAAAATGAAGTTGAACCAATGGAATTCCCAGATGCAAGACAATTTCTGACTAGTAACCCTGCATTTTTAAAGAATATTTATTTTTTTAGTTATAGGTGGACACAATATCTTTTATTTTCATGTGGTTCTGAGGATCAAATCCAGTGCCTCATGCATGCATACATACCTCTGAGCCAAAACCCCAACCCATAACCCTGCATTTCCATGAATACTAAAGAAAATGTGCAGTGTGAAAGAAATGTTGCCAAGTGGTGCATTTCACATGATGTAATAAGGAAGTGACACATTAAAATATCATAAAACAGTACATAAATACTTTTCCCTCTTTGCTGAATTCAAGAGGTTTAAAGATGTACAAAGTTTTGAAGTGTTTTGGTGATGGCTTTTTATGATAGATAGTTGCTGGCTCAGGGTGCCAGGAACACTATGGGAAGTGCTGCTAATGCTACAATCTGAGAGCTACTGGCAATCCAACCTCAGAACTGCTAATACTAAGGGAGTTAGTTGTACTCTGCCTATTCGTGATTGCATCTAAATTAACACCCAAAAGCCTAAGATATATGAATATCTCTTCTCTTTTGATGCTAATTCTGAATTTATTTCCTGCCCCATATATACCAGGACATGTAAGTTTTAATGTTTAGTGGGTGAGCAACATGCAGAAAGCTCACTAAGAGAACAACTTCCTCTGTAAGCAGCCCAAACAAGTGTTCACATAGGTTTGCTCATTTGAGAGTTTCTCAGTTCTTCCAAATAATGTTCCCTCTGCACATCACCATATGAGCCTACATCTACCTGGAACAGGCCACATTTTTTTGCAGCTGTGCACTTTGTGCTTACTTCTGAATCTAGGCCTCAGGTCCCTCTTCTGCATATTGACAATTCTTCCTTATTCACTTTCCCTTGTCCCTTGAAAACAAAGCTCTATTACATTGTGTGGTTCTCATTTACACTTTCAGAATTATCTGTACTTCACATATGCAACTACACATAAATATAAATATATATATGTATAGATTCATATATCTACTTATACACATAAATATGCTTTAGTTCAAATTACAATAATGAATATGGTATACTGACTATATCATGAATGATATGCTCAATAGAATAGTGGCCTTCTGGGGTGGAGATTATTCCTAGTTACCATGGGCATGCCATGGAATCAGGGAGAGTGATTAAGAAATAACTGTAGGAATTAAGAAAATTATTCATGAGAAGATGTTTATTAAAATAGCCCCAAGTCTTTGAGACTTAAAATAACCCTTGTATTCCCAACTATCTAGAAGCAGGACTCTGGATGAGAAACATAATTACTCTAAGAAAGATAAGGGCATATTTTTCAATACCTACTTAAGAAAAGGCCAAGGGGCTGGGGTTGTAGCTCAGTGCCAGAGTGTTGCCTAGCATGTGTGAGGCCCTGGGTTTGAGCCTTAACAACACATCAAACAAACAAACAAACAAATTCTGCCCATCTGCAACTACAGAAAAAAAATTAAAAAGACAAAGCCAAGATGACAACAGAAGGCTTTCTCAGAGAAAAGACCCAAGAACCCTACAAAAAGATAGAGATAAATCATGATGTGAAAGAACTATTGTCAAATTGAGTAATAAGCTCCACTCCGTAAAAGACAGCATTAAAATATCTGCCCTGTAACATCTAAGGAGTGTTACAGAGCAGGTATTTTAATCGTTAATCTGCCTCACTACATTAGTCAGCTTTCTGTTTCTCTGAAAGAATATGTAAGGTAAACAAATTATAAGGAAGAAAACTTTGACTGAACATTTCAAATATTTTATTCTATGTATAATTGGTAAGCTCCATGGTCTGCAGACTCCAGCAAGTCAGAACATCATGGCAGGGACCACATTCTTGAGTAATTCTGCCCACCTCATGGCATCTGGGAAGTAGACAGCATGAAGTCCCAATATCCCCCTTAAGAGGATGTCTTGTCATGTCATGTCATGTCCACATCCATGCCACCTCCTTCCAGTAGGCCCCATTATCACCTCTCAATATTGCCACAGGCTGGTGAGGAAATATTTACATTATAGACCTTTTGTGGATATTTAAGATCTAATCACAACACATACCTCATTCTATACTTCCTACATCAGGCTACATATGCCTAACACTGTACGCTTGTATTGTTAGAAAACTGATATTTGGAATTCACGACTATGACTTACTTAAGCAAGGTCAAACTGGGTCTCACATATGGACTGGTGTGAATCATACAGAGATATGGTATTCTGACTACATTCTGGCAGTGAATGAATGCTTTGGTTGTTATCTCTTTGGGAGGGGTAAGCACATTTTATGAGAGGGTGGAAGAGAGAGCCAACTGCAAGTGGTAGTAATTCAGTTTATCAGTTGGTTCTCTGCTTCTCAGGCACATATTATAACTGCCTTTCCTGAACTTCTCTGGAAATTGTTTCAGCCATACTTAATTTTCTACTTGTCCAACCTGGGACATACTGGATTCTACAAATAAGATTATTCAATGTTACTATAATAGTTAATTTCATGTACTGATGGCTAGGCACAAGTACCCAGCAGTTTTGGTCAAAAACCAGTTAGATGTTACTGTGAAAGTTTTTGTTTTGGTGGGGGGTGGGAATTCCTATTTCCAGTCAGTGGACTTTGATTAAAATAGATTACCCTCCACTGTGGGAGGGTCTCACCCAATCAGTTCAAAAGCTTAAGAGAACAGACTGACATCTCATGGGAAAGAATCTGCCAGAAAAAATCAAATTCAAATTTTATCTGCAACATCAATTCTTCCCTCGGTCTTCTGTTTTCATTAATTCCATACTCTACAATAAACAGTTCAAGTGCATCAATATCCTTGTTTTACTGGTCATACTAGAGCTCATTCTAAACTTCTGGGTTCTTTAACATCAGACAATGCTAACGTGGATAAATTTTTTTGGCCCATGAACAAATGACTCCATATGACCATGCTCAAGCTTCTCATTCTTCACATCATCAGAGTGCTTCCAATCTGCACACACACAAAAATATTATGCAACAGCAAGATCAGCAAATTGTTCACTCTTGCCTGCAGTGTGTGATTCACATTCCAACTTCACTCACTTGGGTAAATCCCCATAGTTTATACCCAAATCAACTGTGACAGATGGATGTAACTCATACCTCTCAACATTGGCAAACCATGTTATATTCATGTTATTATTGATACTTGTTCTTGTTTCATTTTTGCCATTGCTCATATAAAGAAAATAATCATGTTATTTCTCATTGCTTAGCTTCTTTGACAGTGTTCAGATTCTCTACAATTTAAGGCTAATGATGTTCCAACATATACCAACTATTCAACTATTCTTACGAAAGCAAAAAGGGGAAGATAGTACCCCACAAATTTATTTGTCATGTTCTTCTTGTTTAAATATTACAATTTTTAAAAGCTTTAAAAGTCTTACTGCTGTCAGCCAGTTGTGGTTGTGCCCACCTGTAATTTCAGCAGCTCAGGGGGCTGAGGAAGGAGGAATGTGAGTTCAAACTAGCCTCAGCAACTCAGGGAGACCCTGTCTCTAAGTAAAGTACAAAACAGGGCTGGAGATGTGGCTCAGTGGTTGAATGTCCCTTAAATCAATCCCCAGGACACCCCCCCCGAAAAAAAAAGTTTCACTGCTGCTGAGCAACACAGGGCTCCTACGACACTTGTTAGGCTTAGTTTTGTGGAAAGACATACAAACAGGACAATGGATGAGACCATATTCAGTAATGATAGAGGGTACACCCTTTTTTCCAGAAAGCTCAACATGTCATCATAGAGACAACTAAAAAAGCTGATGTATAAGGCCAAGCATACGACTGAACAACAGGGAGGCACTAAGTCTCCAAACACAATGTTTGTGGTTATGTTGAATCTATTGAGCTTCCAGGTAAGTGGAGTTCATAGGGAAACTTTTAGGACCTATTTCTCAGATCCACCTTCAGTACACCCACCTGTGTGAACTGAAGAACCCATCCCAGCATTTACTAATGATACTCATATGATAGAAGGTTTTACAGACAAACATGTTACACTTATTCATTTAACTGGTTTAATTATACTAGCTATGGTGGAAATTACCTATATGTTGGTCCCATGATAAACATGCTGGCTGTTGAAAAGTAACCTTTGAGGAAAAGATGGCATATGATGGGGCCTAGACAGGTTAATCATTATAGCACTTACAGCAATAATCATTCTGCAATGGAACTTGGCAGCTTTCCTAAATGGAGTGAATGTGCAAATGTATTCCCAGTGCAACATAAAGTCTCTAGAAATGATGGATATACTTTGTATTGGTCTCAAAGAATTGGTAAGAGACAGGTATGTAAAGATTCCATGATTCCTGGAGGACTTGGTGGTAATATCCTGACTTCCAGTGATGATGGCATACAAAAAGATCTGTGGCATTTAATGGCTGACTTGGACTCTCTCCGTTATATAAACAGCCCTATGCCTGACTTTATAGACAGGAACTGCAAGAGGGCTCCAACTGTGGCTGCGGGCCAGTGCTCAATCTCCTTATGCTATAACTTCTGGAAATATAAGAGCAAGAAGAAAAACAGAAAAATATTACATAACATCCTGTATAGTTTCAACTGTGACACCTTCTTTATCCTTATCTCAAAACATTCAAAATGCTTATTTTCTTTATAATGTGGCTCAAAATACTTCCAATTCCCTAAGAATCAGATAAATATTGATGAAAAGATTGAGACTAAATTAAATTCTTTGAAAGCTACTATTGTAATTAACTTTCCACTCTCAAATTTAAGCAAAGGCTTAGATGCCATGCTGGCCATAAGTGTGTCTGTGTTACTGCAGCCAAATATAATTCTTCTCAATGGGATTGGATAAAGGTCAAAAATCATCTGCTGGGCATTTGGCATAGCAATAACAACAGTTTGGACATCATGGGGTTATATC
Source organism: Callospermophilus lateralis (assembly GCF_048772815.1). Classification (NCBI taxonomy): domain Eukaryota; kingdom Metazoa; phylum Chordata; class Mammalia; order Rodentia; family Sciuridae; genus Callospermophilus; species Callospermophilus lateralis. The sequence goes on from NW_027512429.1 coordinate 385,130, forward strand.
ATCACATCCAGAATATTCAGAAAAGCAGGATCAATCTCATGGATCCTGTATCTCTAGCTGAACAAATACTTCATGACTTAAATGGCTTTAATCCTGGGAATATGTAAAAGCATTCTGCATGCTATAATTTTGTAATGATATGTTTGCTACTACTTTTCTTCTGTGTCATAACAATAGATTGCCATAACCTCAGAAAAATGGTACAAGGACCTCATGTAACCACACACCACTTATATTTTAAAAATTGTGTAGGGGGAGATGCTGGAGGCTGTAAATGAATTATGGGTTTGTTTGAGCCATGTCAAGGGGGTTGCTTTTCTGGAGACAGTGAAATTCCATCAATTCAAGACTGCTCAGATTATGCTGACACCCTGCCCATTGGCTCAGGCAGTCCTAGGTTCAAACACAGGAGGTGGTCTTAACCTGCTAAGCCCCAACCAAGTTGTCTTTACCATCTTCTTCCTGTTTTCCCCAGGAAGTCCTTCACTCTGAATACCACTGGCATTCTGACTCACTTGAATAAAGTGCATGGGCTCCATCAGAGCTGGATCACCCCACTGTGCCCCCACTTTTCACTTATTCCTATGACTTGTACTTATTTCTGACATTACTCATACGTTCAGTATTTCTGACTCTCTGCCCTATTTTAAGGATATTGAGTAAATATCATAAGACTGGCTACACAAATAATTTAAGTTAACTATATAAATCATGCTTAAAGAGCTAATGAGAACTTTTTAATGTTTTTTTAAGTTGTCAATGGACCTTTATTTTATTTAGTAATACGTGGTACTCATAATTGAACTTAGTGCCTCACACATGCTAGGCAAGGACTCTGCCACTGAGCCCCAGGCCCACTAAAGAAAACTTTGAACACAGTATAAGAGGAAACCCAGAGAATAGCTTCTCACCAAAGGAAGAATATTAATACAAAGATAGAAATTAGAAGAGAAACCAAAAGTGAGTCTGGCCACTCAAAACCTTAGTACTGAAGTGAAGAAGACACTAAAATGATGAACAGTGGATCAGAACATGCAAAACAGTTTGCAAACTTAAGAAGAACAAACCAAGATTATCTGGACTGACATGCAGGTAAAGAGAGCATGGAAAAAATTAAGAGCAGAGTCACATTTTTGATATGAGCTGTCCTCCAAATACTCATGTGTTATACATTTCAGAGGTGAAATGATGAGATTATGAGAGCTGAAAATCAATTAGTGGATTACTCCATTTGATAGACTTATAATTTGAATACATTCATGGGTGGTAACTTGAGGCAGATATGGTATTGCTAGAGAAAGTGGGTCACCAGGGGCATAACCTTAGGGATTATAGTATCCCTGATGACTTGCACTCAAACTCTCTTTTCTTCCTGTTGGCAATATTTGGACTTGTTTTCCAACACAATGCCCCTCAGGCATGATGTATTTACTGCCACACATTGGGCAGACAACAATGAGCTCAACTCATCATGGACTGAACCTCTGAAACCAAGAAACAAAATATACTTTTCCTTCTCAAAGTTTTACTTGTCAGGTCTTCTGAAAAATGTGATGAAAAGATGACTAACACAACCAACTATGAAATTTTTAGGAAACCATGAAGCATGCCAACAAGTACTCAAGTGTAAACATCAGAGGGGGAAGAAAAAGGGTAAAGAGAATCAAAACATATATAAAAAAATAGTGCATAAAACATACCAAATATGATGCTACACATGAACCCATATTTCCAGAAAACACACCCAGTGAGACCCACATCAAGACTCTATAGTCAAACTGTCCAAAACTGAAAAATAAAAGTGATTCTGAGAAGAGGGTAAAAAGCAGATTAATTACACAGAAAAACTGTATATCACAAAATGAGCTTCCAAAAACTAATAGGAGGGTGATGGCAGACTAGGATGCTCCAGGCCCTTGCTCTTCCATTAGAACACCAAATGACAACAACAGACTAGGGAATAAACTTTTTGCAAGTGTAGAAATCAATCCAAGTTCTGCAGCTGTCAAATGAATGATTACCCAATTTAGGGGAAAAAAAATACAAACAGAAAATTTCATGATATATTTGCTCAACTTGCCCCACTTGCCTGTGACATGGAATAGCGAAACTGAAAGCAACATACACACTGCTGCTAACTTGCTCTGACAAAAGAAACAAACACAAGTAATTTTCAACATTCTGGCATCTCAGGAGGTATGTCTGGCAAATTGGTTTCTGTCTCACTTGACTCAGTATTCAGTTCAGAAAGGAAGGATAGCACATTTTAATTCTAGGGCATATGGAAGCTTAAAGCCCTGTTGGATCTGAGGTTCTGATCTGCATGAGGCCTGAACAACTAATGGCAACTGGGATCAAGGAACAAGAGCAGTAAATGTAATAGAACATCGAAGGTCCCAGAGAATGGGTATGAGGACTGTCTGAGAAATAGACACATAAAAAGGAAGAAATATAAGCATATTGGAAAATTGGTTGGAAACCACATATAAAGGTCCAGGAAAGATTGAGCCACAGTGGAACTGAGAAGACCTTGTAATTCCTGGATGATAACTGAATGGTTTCCCCTGTATGGACCTAGTGTATAAATTCTATAGGCATAGTGACTATCCTTCAAATGACCAGGAAAGAAAGAATGAGAGAGAGAGAGAGAGAGAGAGAGAGAGAAAGGAAGGAAGGAAGGAAAGAAAGAAAGAGAGAGAGAGAAAGAAAATTTGACCTACTCAAAAGACCAAAATAAATCTGCCTAAAGCAACAGTGGAAATTTAAAAAAAAAGGCTTAAGACATATTACAAAAAGACACCTGTCAGACTTAAACATGCTCAAGGGCTAATGGACAACATGAATAGAGAACTAAGGAAAACAGGAAAGAGGTGTCAACAAAAAAGATGATAAATAAAAGTATAAACTGTAAAGAAGAACCAAATTTTGCAATAATAGTAAAACTTTGAGTTTTTAAAAAATAGGAATATTCAACTGCAACTCAAATAGGAAGAAGAGTAAGTTCCAAGAGAGATAATTTGAAATTATCAACTCTTAAGACAATAAAATTAATGAAGAAACACAAATAACTACTAAAGCACACAGCAACAAAGCAGACTTAAAAGTGAATTATGGCAATATTCAAATGAAAAGTCAGAGAGAAAGACATATTGGAAAAAAATAATGGTTGAAAAAATCTCGACTGATAGCTGGGAATTGTGTTCACACCACTATACCCAGCAAATTGGGAGCCTGAGGTAGGAGGATCACAAGTTAAGAGCCAGCCCCAGCAACTTAGCCAGGTCCTAAGACACTTATCCAAACTCTGTCTCAGCTGTGCACACTGGCACATGGGTAATTCCAGTGGCTAAGGAGCCTGAGGAAGGAGGGTCATGAATTCAAAGCGAGCCTTAGCAAAAGTGAGGCACAAAGCAACCGAGAGAGACCCTGTCTCTAAAAAAAATACAGAAAAGGGTTGGGGATGTGGCTCAGTGGTCAAGTGCCCCTGAGTTCAATTCTTGGTATGCCTCCTCCCTCCAAGGAAACCCTCTCCCTAATATTAAAAATAAAATTTAAAAAGGGCTGGGTACTTGCTGTATTTATCTCACTGCTTATGTGCCCCTAAATTTAATTCCTGGAGAAGGAAGGAAGGAAGGAAGGAAGGAAGGAAGGAAGGAGGGAGGGAGGGAGGGAGGGAGGGAGGGAGGGAGGGAGGGAGGGAAGGAAAGAAAGAAAGAAAGAAAGAAAGAAAGAAAGAAGAAAAGAGAGAAAGAAAGAAAGAAAGAAAGAAGGAAAGAAAGAAAGAAGGAAAGAAAGAAAGAAAGAAAAAAGGAAAGAGAGAAAGAAAAAAGAAATCTTAGTGATAAAAGAGAAAAAAATTGAAAGCAGCTTGATAAAAAAAAAAAAAAAACACTAATACACTAGGGATTCTACTCAAGAATATCAGATTTCTCAGCAGAAACCTGGATCATCAATAGCATCTGGGATGATACATATAAGGGCTTAAAGAAAATAGACTGACAAACAAGAATACCAGGGCCAGCAAACTGTCCTTCACAATGAGAAAGGAATTAAGACATTTCTTGACCTTCCCCACCCCCCAAAAAAACTATGTTGCCAGTACAGATGCTGTTTAAGAAATTTTAAAGGGAGTCCTTCCAATTGAAATTAACAAACCTTCAACAGGAATGCAAGATCTTAATATAAAGTTCTCTGATGTATGTAAATGTATGTGTATGGATGGAAAAATATAAAAGATTATTTTTTAAATTGGGACTTTTAACTTTTTATTTTCTTGAAGCAATCAAATAAAAAAACATGCAAATTGTACATCGATAACAATGAGTAGCCAATAGATGAATTTTTGTGACAATAAGACAAAGGGGAAGAGAAAAAGCTGCAAAGGAGTCTTGGATGTGATTAAAGATATTGGCTTAAAATGCATTGTGATAACTTTAGAATCTTACTTGCAATTCCTTTGGCATCTAAAGGAATTTGATGGTCTTTTCACCATCAGGGGTCGCTTTACATGTAAATGGGGTTAAACTCCAAAATCAAAAGCCATATGTTGGTAAAATGGATTTAAAAACAGGATCTGAGAAGATTGAAAGTGGTGGATTTAAAAAGGAAGGTTGCTTTTGCAATTGCTCCATTTCCTTGGATTCCAGGGCTTGGGGGTACTGATTCTCAGCAACGTGAGAGAATTAAGAAATTCACTGAAATTCATTATCAGACAGGCAGAGACTCTTAGAAACCCAAAAATTCAAACCTAAAGAACAAAGGAAAAGAGAATTTTGGAGCCAAGCCAGTGGCATCTGGGGCAGATGCACTGGTTCACCACAAAGGGGAGGAATAACACAAACAGAAAGAAACACAAAGGACAAAGATGACATGAAAAAACCTGGAGAACAGAAAAGCAGTCTAAACTTGGCTGTATAGTCACCTGGAGTTTGAAAAGAACTCTGTGCTACTCAACCTGCAAGCCAAAGACCTGAGATGATCCCCTCCAAAGAGGCTAAACAATAGCCTGTTAATGCACAAGCCCAGAAGATCACAGGAAATATTACTGTGCTGTCCTGTCAAGCACCTTCCTAGGATATACCTGGAAATAGGTGATTTAAACAGGCACAGAGAAAATTGTACCCAGAGGGACTCAAGTCAGAAACATGCATGGGAGTACCACTCATTTTCCTGCTGTTATAAAAGACCTTGCCTCACAAAGGGGTTGGGTGGGGAACTGAGACTGTTAAAGTTAGGGCAAAAGCTGTAATTCCTGAGTCACCTATCAAAGCCTAGGAAAGTCTGAAAAGAAGACAATATGTCTCACCTTCTTCTGGCATATGCACTGAGGCTCTAGGAAGGAGTCATACAATAGAAGTTTTCAGGCAGGTATAGAGTGAAACTCTGCACATAGGCTTCCCTAATAAGTCTGATTAGCCATGGGCAGAGGTGAAAACAATCCATGTGGAGTGTCTAAAATCCCAGAAAAATAGCCTCTAATTCCAAAGCCTCAGCAAGAAAACAAGCATACATACCAATTCTCAAAAATTTTCAGGGAGTAACTAGACAATAAGTCTTTAATCCTCTGCAGCCCAGGTTAAATCACTAAGAGAAAAGCTGACGAGGGAGCCCTAAACCCTTTCATGGAAATGTTCATTTCTTTAATAACTAGTAAGTCAGCCTATTCATGAACATCACTCCCGCTTTTCACTTTGATCAGGACCTTCCTGCCTGCAGTCATGCAGAGCCAGAGGAACAACTGCACTACAGACCCCCATATAACAACACAGGGCTCCCTCATCCTAGGATACTGCAGACATCACCATAACCCTCCCCATGTAGTAGCCTCCACCTTGGGACAATGGACAGGGCCTTAAGGCAGTTGCCCACCATAGCACTGCATAGAAAAGTGCTACAGTTCCAACAGACTGTCCATGCCAACACAAGGCCCACCCTTTCAACTCTATCCCTGAAAGCCTTCATCTCCATCTTAGAACCTCTTCACCACCATCTTGGGATACTTCTGCTGCCACCACCCCCATCTTTCATTGAATCTGCTTCCATCTTGGGACACTAGCTGGGGCCAGGAAACCCAACTACAGGATTGGTTACACCAGAGTTATCCCTGGTAGGTGTGCTAATAGCCACCATCTTGTTGCACAAGCCAGAGAGAGCCTTGCATGGGGTTGCCTCTTTTTCTCTTTTCTCCTGCTAACAGCCAACTTGTTTGGATTCCTCTTTCACTTTTCCTAAGATCTAATGTCTTTAAATTCTCATCCCCCACCTCATAAATATCACACCCTACACCCCTCACCTTCTCTCTTTGCCCACCATTAGGAAAGAAAAATCCAAACAGGAAATTTCCTTACAAGCTTGCTCATTCTGCCCTACTTGCTTGTAGCATGGAACAGTGCAACAGCAGTGATGAGCTCACTTCCACAGTGGACACTCACAGGTGTATGGAGGTGCATGTAACCCATTGGAGACTGCAGAGAATTTTGGCCCACTCTCTGCAAGCCACCCACTGCCATTTACTCCCTCGTTACTGAATAAATAAAACACAATTAATTTTCAACATTCTGATATCACAGAAGGGACACCTAGGAGGTAGTTTTTAGTCTCAATGGACTTAGAACTCAGTTCAGAAAGGAAGTGTAGCATATTTTAGAGCTCTGGCATAAGAAAGTTTGAAGCCCTGTAGGATATGATGTGCTGATCTGCATGAGAACAACTAAGAGAAACTAGGGTCAAGTGGGGAGTAAATATAATAGAACATCAAAGATCTCAGAATATGGGTGAGACTTTCAGTGAAATAAAGATGCTTAAAAGGAAATGAATAAAAATATACTGAGAAATTGGTGGAAAAACACATCCAAAGACCAAGGAAGACTGAACCATAACAAAGATGTACTTGGCTGATAATTGAACATCTTCCCCTGTGTGGATCTAGTCTGCAAGTGCTAGGCCTAGTAGCTGTTCTTCAAATGATCAGTTTTCCAAAAAAAAAAAAATACAATGAATAAAAAATAAAAAACTGACCTACTCAAAAGAGCAGAATGAATTGCCAAAGCCAACGCTGAGAAAAAAAAAAAAAAAAGACTGAATACATATTACACAAGGACACATGACAGACTTAAATATGCCAAAAGGCTAATGGACAATATGGATATAGAACTAAGAAAAACTGGAAAGAGATGTAAACAAAAAAGATTATCAAGAGATACAAACTGTAAAGAAGAGGATTTGTAGCAAGAGAATAGACAGGAAGTAATTTAGAGTAGGGAAGTACATGGGAAAACAGTAGAGTACATAAAACAAACACACAATTATATTTAGAAAAATACAGATGTTTAAAAAGTAAAATTTGGAAGGGGAAAGAAAATAAAAGGAGAAAAAGGAAACAAAAAAGGGGGGCATATACAACAACTCTATGTTATATAATTCAGATGACTCAGTCTTCAAAATCCTATTTCATGCAAAGTTCTTGGTTTTACATATGTTGGGGATGTGATGGCTATCTGCTGGAGATCCAATCTGGGAGTTCTCTCCACCTAACATGGCGAAAAGGTTGTGCCAAGAGAGAGGTGGTCAGCTTTTGGTGACAGGTGTCTGGTGAGGTGGAATAGCAGGGCGATGGTGTTGTTCTGTAGGTGGGTATCAACTGAGTGACCTGCATGAGAGCGGAGTGAAGTCTTGGGGATTTGAAGATGTTTTGATAGGTGATTCTGCTAATGTGCTCTCCAAGCCTCACGTGGGCTAGAACTTCAGGCTTTGGGTCCTGATCCAACAGTGGGCATCCTACTCAAACGTTGAGGCCCAGAGCCCTGCACAGGTTCACAGAATTGGTTATTTCTGGAAAGATCAGCTGTATAGGGGTCTTCAAACACTCTTAGATATAGAGTATTCTGAGTAGGTGACATTTGGATCACAGAGGGACACAGAATGCTGCCTCCCTCTGGCCCTCCATCTTTCTAACCTGTTTCATTATTAAACATCTTAATAACAACAAATTGTTCATAGGAGGAATATGGATGATATTGGGATCTGCTAGCATTGTTCTTCCCAACAAAGGAGAGGTCTTGGAACCCTACAAGAGAACTACAAACCTATAGGATAAAAACAATAACACTCCAGACCCACAGAGCTGGGAAGGAAGACCATGAGCAACATGAAAAGACAAGGGAAGATAAGGCCCCAAACAAATCAAGACACCAAGTCCTTAGAATCATTGGCAGCCACAGCAGAAGAAATGACAGAGAAAAGGTTCAGGATGTATGTGGATAAAATGTTCTTGAACTCAAGGAAGATATAAGAGAGCAAATACAGGCAGTGAAAGATCACTTTGACAAGGAGCTACATAAACAAATACAGGGAGAAGATATCACCTCAACAGGAAAAGAGAAGTTCTAAAACACAAACAAAACAAAGAAAAAAACATAAATTTTAAATGAAAGAAACAATAAACCAAATTAAAAGCTCAAATGAAAGTATCACCAACAGAGTGGACGACTAGGAAAATAGGACATCAGACAATGAAGATAAAATAAAAAGGTCTTGAAAAGAACAAAGATAAAATAAAAAGGCCTTGAAAAGAACAAAGATCACAAAGTGATAATGGTAAGAAACCACGAGAAGAACATTCAAGAAATATAAGATAGCATAAAAAGACCAAATTTAAGAGTTATTGAGATAGAGGAAGGCATAGAGGTACAAATCAAAGGAATGAACAAGCTATTCAATGAAATAATATCAGAAAACTTTCCAAACTTGAAGAATGAATTGGAAATTCAAATTCAAAAAGCCTACAGGATGCTGAATATACAAAATCTCAACAGATCCACACCAAGGCACATTATAATGAAAAAGCCGAACATACAAAATAAGGAAAGAATTTTAAAAACCACAAAAGAAAGAAATCAGATTACATATAGGGGAAAACCAACTAAGAAAACAGCAGATTTTTCAACACAGACCCTGAAAGCTAAAAGATCCTGGAAGAACATATATCAAGCTCTGAAAGAAAATGGGTGCCAATCAAGAATCTTGTATCCAGCAAAATTAAGCTTTAGGTTTGAAGATAAAATAAAAACCTTCCACGATAAACAATAGTTAAAAGAATTTATAGCTAGAAACCTGGTACTACAAAACATCCTTGGCAAAATATTCCATGAAGAGGAAACAACAACAACAACAACCGAAAAAAACCAGCAGAGAGATGTAGTACCCTAAAGAAAAAAAAATTAATCAAAGAAGAAAATCAAGTCAAGTTAAATAACAAAAATAAACAATTATGGTTAGAAATACAAACCGTGCCTCAATTGTAACCCTGAATGTTAATTTAATGTCTTAAACTCACCAACCAAAAGATACAGACTAGCAGATTGGATAAAAAAATATACAATAATATGCTGCCTCCAGGAGACTCATCTGATAGGAAAAGACATATACAGAGACTGAAGGTAAAAGGTTGGAAAAAATCATATCATTCAAATTAACTGTGGAAGCAAGCAGGGTTTTCCATCCTTGTATCAAATAAAGTAGACTTCAAGCCAAAGTTAATCAAAAGGGATAAAGATGGACATTAAATACTGTTCAAGGGAACCATACACCAACATGACATAGAATCATAAATATATATGCCCCAAACAATGGTACAGCTATGTTCATCAAACAAACTCTTCTCAAGTTCCAGAGTCAAATTGACTACAACTGAATAATCTTGTGTGACTTTAACACACATCTCTCTCCACTGAATAGATCTTCCAAACAAAAGCTGAACAAAGAAACAATACAGCTAAATAATACAATCAATAACTTACAGTTAACTGACATATATAGAATATTTCAACCTACATCAAGCAAATGCACTTTCTTCTCAGCAGCACATAGATCCATCTCTAAAATAGACCATATCCTATGCCACAAAACAACTCTTAGCAAATACGAACAGTAGAGATACTACCATGCATTTTATCAGATCATAATGGAATGACATTGGAAATCAATGACAAAATAAAAAGTAAAAATTACTCCAACACATGGAGATAAAACAATATGGTACTGAATAAACAATGGGTTGTTGTAAAAGACATCAAGGAGGAGATTTAAAAAAAATTGAGGTAAAAGAGAACATAGACACAACATATCAAAATCCCTGGGACACTACAAAAGCAGTTCTAAGAGAAAAGTTTATTGCATGGAGTTCATTTCTTAAAAGAAGAAAAAGTCAACAAATAAATGACCTCACACTACATCTCAAAGCCCTAGAAAAAGAACAAATCAACAGCAAAAGCAATAGAAGGCAAGAAATAATTAAAATTAGAGCTGAAATCAATGAAATTGAAACAAAAAACAATTGAAAAAATTGACAAAACAAAAAGTTGGTTCTTTAAAAAAATAAATAAAACAGACCCCTAGCTACCCTAAAAAAGAGAAAGAAAGAGAAAACTCAAATTGCCAGCATATGTGATGAAAGAGATACTATCACAACAGACACTATAGAAATACAAAGGATAATTAGAAATTATTTTGAAAACTTATACTCCAATAAAATAGAAGATATTGAAAGCATCGACAAATTTCTTACATCATATGATTTTCCCAGATTAAATCAGGAAGATATACACAACTTAAACAGATCAATATAAAGTGATGAATAGAAGACACCATCAGAAGACTACCAACCAAGAAAAGACCAGGACAGGATGGATACACAGCCGAGTTCTACAAGACCTTTAAAGAAGAACTAACACCAATACTCTTCAATTTATTTCAGAAAATAGAAAAAGAGGCAGCACTTCCAAACTCATTCTGAGGACAATATCACCCTGACTCCAAAATCAGGCAATGATACACCAAAGAAAGAAAAACTTCAGACCAATATCTCTAATGAATGTAGATGCAAAAATTCTCAATAAAATTCTGGCAAATCAAATACAAAAACATATCAAAAAGATCATGCACCACAAATAAGTGGGATTCATCCCAGGGATGCAAGGTTGGTTCAACAGACAGAAATCAATAAATGTAATTCAACAGATCAATAGACTCTAAGATAAAAATCATATGATCATCTCAATAGATGCATCTGACAAAATACAGCACCCTTTCATGTTCAAAACACTAGAAAAACTAGGGATAACAGGAACATATCTCAATAATGTAAAGGCTATCTACGCAAGCCTCAGGTCAACAACATTCTACATGGAAAAAAAAATAAAGGCATTCCCTCCAGAAACAAGAACAAGACAGGGATGCCCTCTTTCACCACTTCTATTCAACGTAGTTCTTGAAACACAGACTAAAGCAATTAGAGAGATGAAAGAAATTAAAGGGATATGTACAGAAAAAGAAAAACTTAAATTAGCAGTATTTGCTGATGACATGATTCTATACCTAGAAGACCCATAAAGCTCCACCACAAAACTTCTAGATCAAGTAAATGAATTCAGCAAAGAAGCAGGATATAAAATCAACACCCATAAATCAATTCATTTCTTTATATGAGTGACAAATCCTCAGAAAGGGAAATGAGGGAAACTACCCCATTTACAATAGCCTCAAAAAATAAACAAATGAAATACTTGTGTATCAACTTAATGTAGAGGTGAAAGATCTATACAATGAAAACTAAATAATGAAACCCTAAACAAAGAAATCAAAGAAAACCTAAGAATATAGAAAGGCATATTTTGCTCTTGTATAGGCAGAATTAATATTATCAAAATGACCATACTACCAAAAGCACTATAGAGATTTAATGCAATTCTGATAAAAATCCCAATGACACTCCTCATAGAAATAGAAAAAGCAATCATTATTTTTTTCTAAAAAAATAAGAGACCCAATATAGCTAAAGCAATCCTTAGCAGGAAGAGTGAAGCAGGTGGCATTGCAATACCAGATCTTAAACTATACTAAAGAGTAATAGTAACAAAAACAGCATGGTAATGGCACCAAAATAGACTGGGAGAACAATGTTACAGGATAGAGGACACAGAGACTATCCCACAAAATTAAAATTATATTAGATAAAGGTGCCAAAAACATGCATTGGAGAAATGGTGCTAGGAAAACTGGAAATCCATATGCAACAAAATGAAATTAAATCCCTATCACTCACCATGCACAAATCTCAACTCAAAGTGAATCAAGAACCTAGGAATTAAACAAGAGACTCTGTGTCTAATAAAAGAAAAAGTAGGCCCTAAACTTTATCATGTGGGATTAGGCCTCAATTTCCTTAGTAAGACTACTATGGCACAAGAATTAAAACCAATCAATAAATGGGATGGAATCAAACTAAAAAAGTTTCTTCTCAGAAAAAAAAAAACAATTTGTGAGATGAACAGAGAGTCTTCAACCTGGGAGCAAATTTTTACCGCTCACAGCAGAGAGAGCACTAATCTCTAGGGTATATAAAGAACTCAAAAAGCTAAGCACACACACACAAAATAAATAAATAAATAAATAAGAAATAAAAATAACCCAATCAATAAATGGGCCAAGGACCTGAACAGACATTTCCCAGAAGAGGATATACAATTGACCAACAAATATATGAAAAAATGTTCATCATCTCCAGCACATAGAGAAATGCAAAAGGCAGTATCATAACAGACAGTACAGAAATACAAAGAATAATTAAAAATTATTTTGAAAACGTATACTACTCTAAGATATTATATCACTCCAGTCAGAATGGCAGCTATTATGAAGATAAACAACAATAAGTGTTGGTGAAAATGTGGGGGAAAAGGCACACTCATAGATTGCTGGTAGATCTCCAAATTGGTTCAGCCAATATGGAAAGCAGTATGGAGATTCCTTGGAAATCTGGGAACGGAACCACCATTTGAACTAGCCATCCTCTCCTCAGTCTATACTTAAAAGACTTAAAAACAGCATTCTACAGGGAAATAGCCACATCAATGTTTATAGCAGCAAAATTCACAATATCTTAACTGTGGAGCCAACCTAGATGCCCTTCAGTGAATTAATGGATAAAAATGTGGAAAATATACACAATAGAATTTTAGTCAGAAATAAAAGAGAATAAAATCATGGCATTTGCCGGTAAATGGATGGATCTGGAGAAGATAATGTTAATTGAAGTTAGTGAATCCCCCCCCCAAAAAAATTCCCAGTGTTTTTTTCTGATATAAGGAGGTTGACTCACAGTGAAGTAGGGAGGGGGAGCATGGGAGGAATACATGAATTCTAGATAGGGCAGAGGGGTGGGAGGGAAAGAGAGGGGGCAGTGGATTACCAAGGACAGTGGAATGTGATAGACATCATTATCCAAAGTCCATGTATAAAGACTTGAATTGGTGTTAACATACTTTATATACAACCAGAGATATGAACAATTGTGCTGTATATGTGTAATAATAATTGTAATGCATTCCATTGTCATTTATTTTTTAAAAAAATCAAGAAAAAAAAAGAATGGCAACCAAGAAAACAAATAATGTCAGCTGGGATTGTGTCTCAGCAGTAGTGCTTGCCTAGCTCGTGCAAGGCGCTGAGTTCAATCCTGAGCACCCATAAAAATACATAAATAAAATACAGGTATTGGGCGCAACTACAAAAAAAAAGAAGAAGAAGAAGAAGACAAATAATGTTGCCAAGCATGGTGGCAAATGCCTGTTATCTCAGTGGCTCAGGAGGCTGATACAGGAGGATCACAAATAAAAAGCCAGCTTGAGCAAAAGCAAGGCACTCAACAATGCAGTGAGAACCTATCTCTAAAAAAATACAAAATAGGGATGGGGATGTGGTCAAGTTCAATCCCATTTAGACCCCCTCCCACCCTAACTGCAAATAAAATAATGCCTTAATAGGAACCTATGTGGGTGAAGAAACAAGAATACTCCTCTAGCCCTTTGTTATGTGAAAACAACAAATAGATTTTCCTGAGGCATTACAATGACAGGCAATAGATGCATACATGATTCCTTCCACTGGGGAGACATGCTACAATGGGAGTGGTCAGTCAGATGTTTATGGACTTTGGGACATCAAATGCCACCCACCAGCTCTCCTGAAACCACTCTCTCTACACCTCCAACAACTCCAGAAAAGTGCTACCACCACCTATCTTACAACCTGATCAACACTGGGGATTATACTCAGGGGGAGACTGAACACAAGATTTTAACCATACTCCCTAGTACACAGGATATAATATCATAATAATCCTCATATATACATTTACAGGGTGGCTACAGACTTTTCTTTTAGGGAGAAAAGGAATAGGAGGTGGCAAAGGTATTCCTTAAGGAAATCATCCCCAGTTTGGCTTCCAAAGATCTCTACAAAGTGACAATGGTCAAGATTTCAGGGCACAATTTACCCAGCTAGTAGTAAAAGCACTGGAGATATAGTATTCTCTACATTCCAATAAGCACCATTTTCTTCCAGCAATATAAAAAGGGACAATCATTCCCTTAAGAGGACTTCAGATAAGTTGTCAGGCAACATTCACAACTGAATAAATTTGTAACCCATTGGCCTTAAGAGAGTTAGAAATACTCTGAAAGTTAATTTGATGTTACATCCATATGAGCTATCAGCAAATATAATCATAAACCCAAAAGTGAATCAGATTCTGCACTACCCGATTGATCTGGGATGAGTTCAGGCCCCAGTCCAAGAATGGGGAAATGCCTGCTGGTCATGCTCAGTAAATCCCATAGAGATCCACAAGAAAGAAAAGTCAGGAGAACAAGTTCTTGTTGAGACCTGGAAGGATGTGAAGCCATCAAAACAGCTACAACCTAGATGGAAGGTGCCTTACACCATCATTTTATCTCCCTCTATGGCCATAAAGGTACTCAGCATAACAAGTTGATCAATCTCTCCTGGGAAAAACCCCCTCCCTCAGGATCCTAAAGATATTCCATGCTCACACACAGCTTCACAGAATTCATCCTATGCCCTGTGAACTTCCTGAAGACCTCTACTCATTGTTCTGGCATTATAACTCCTCAAAATTATGTAATTCATAATTATTAAGTGAAGTTTGCTTGCTCTCTTTGCTACTTCACTTCTGCCTTATTACAACTTCTCCAAGTATGAGCAGTGACTAAAGCCTTTGATCTCTCCTCTTCTTGGCTGTGCCCTTCTGAAACCAGACCAAAAGTAGTTTTTACTGAGTCTCTGAAAACAATGAGTTGAGAAACAACTCTTCAACTTCCTCTCAAGTTATTAAAATTCCCAAATGAAGCTACAGAAAAAAAATTCTATCAACATCCCTTGCTCTTATGGAGCAATATTCCATATCCCATCACTAACTTTAGCATCCCAGATATGGTGTGTGTGTGTGTGTGTGTGTGTGTGTGTGTGTGTGTGTGTGTGTGTGTGTGTTTCTCACAGCCATCTTCCCAGTCCCTTCCTTGCGATTGTACATGAAGTGGAGATTCTTGGCTGCAAAAATTTTAAAATCCATCCTGAAATTAATATAAAATACAAAAGCTACCAACTACCAAAACAATTCTGAACAAGAACAACATTGGAGGCCTGACACTTCATAATTTATATATTCCCTGCTGAAAAGCTACAGTCATAACAAATGGTGTAAAAATGAAAGACAGAAATGTAGGTTTATAAAAAGGAGTAGAAAATCCAGAAACAAACAAAACAACCCTCAGGTCTGGGGCTGTAGCTCAGTGGCAAAGCACTTGCCTAGGATATGTGAAGCACTGGGTTTTATCCTTAGCACCACATAAAAATAAACAAATAAAATAAAGGCATGTTGTCCATCTACAACTATAAAAAATGTTAACATAATTTCTCAAGCGATTTCTCACAACACCATTCCATGGAAATGAACAGTCTTCCCAACAAATGTTGTTAAGAAAACTGGATAGATTGCCACACACTAAACAAGGAAGTTGGACCCTTATCTGACACCATAGAAAAAAATTAACTCAACATGGATAGAAGACCTAAATGTAAGACCTTAAATTATAAAACTTATAACACACAACAGAGACAATGGATTTCACAGTGATTTTTTGGACAGAACACCAAAAGCACAGGCACTAAAAGAAAGAACAAACTACATCAAGCCTGAAAACATGATTCATCAAGGGACACAAACATCAGTGAAAAGGCAATACCCTGAATGGAAGAAAACACTTGAAAATCACATTTCTGATAATTTAAGATCTATGATATAAAAAGCCCTTATAGCTCAACAATAAGGAACAACAACCCAGTATTAAAACAGGCAAAGGTCTTCCACAGATGTTTCTCCAAAGAAGATATGCAAATAGCTCAGGAGCACATGGGGAAATGTTCAACATCAATAATCCGTGGAGAAATCAAAATCACAATGAGATCCAGCTTCACACACATCATCAGGGCTACCATCAAAGAAACAGAAAACACCAGTGCTCCTGAGAATGTGAAGGAACCAGAACTCTCATGCACTATGGGTTAGAATGCAAGTGGTGCAGACTCTATGGAAAACTGATTGGTAGTTCCTCAAATTATCAAGAGTAGATTTACATGATCCTTCAATTCTACTTCTCAGCAAACACCTGTAAAACATTACAAGAATGAGCTTGGAGAGATATTTATACACACACAATCACTCCAGTTTTGTTTATTATACTCAAGGGTCCGTTGAGGAAGAATTTTTAAAAAATTTTTTAGCTGTGCATTATAGTTATACATATGCATGGAATATAGTTTGTTCCAATTCAGTCTCTAGAACTTGCCCATTCCCTCCCCTGATGCCTAGCTCTGTTTCCTTTCTTCTTGTCTTCTGGTCTTCCTTCCATGCATATATAGTTTTCTTAACTAGTTCTTTACAAACATACATAAAGATAACATTCACTATGGTCTCTTCATATAAGTGCATTGGATAGTTTGGTCAAATTCATTCCACTACTTCAGACTTTTCTTAACCCAAAGAAGAATATTTTACATGTAGCATATGATGGAATATTATTTGGTCTGAAAAACGAAGGAAATTCTGGCCTATGCTAGAATAGGGATGAAATTTGAGAATGCTAACTAAAGGAATATATACTGTATGATACTACTTATATGAGGTACAGCACACAGAGAGATTGAAATAAAACAAAGAGGAGAACAGTGGTTTTGTAGGGCATGAGGAAAATCGACAATTATAGTCTAATAAATAACCTTCACTTTGGCAAGATGAAAAAATTTCTATGGCTGCATGCTGGTATCAGAAGAATGGCAAAATAAGTGAAATGAACATAACTGATGTGCCTTCCCAAGTAGTTAACTTGGTAAAATTTTGCTGTATTTGATCACACATAAAAAATTGAATTCCTTTTATTTATTTCAACATAAATAAAAATCAAAGAAGTTCTCCACTAGTAGAACTGATTAGTAACAAATGTGAAAGGATTGTTCAGGTTGAAAGGATGAATCACTCACTCAGTCCTGCTAAGAAATGATCAATAACAATGATGGTAGCTCCTCAGGAAAATTTAAAGCCAGTATCATTGTACAATTAGTTTTTTTTCTTTTATTTTTTATTTGTTTTAATTAGTTGCAAATGACAGTACAATGATCTTGACATAATATACATTTGAATCAGATGGGATATAATTTCTCATATTTCTGAGTGTACAAGGTTGCAGAATTGCATTGGTATACCCACAGCAATAATAATGTCTATTTTATTCTGCTGTTCTTCCATTCCCCCCTTCCCCTCCCTTCCCCTCTCATTACTTCTCTCTACCCAATCTAATGTGACCCACTTCTTTTTTTTCCCTCACATTGTCATACCTGTATTCTATATAACAAAGGGGGTCTCCTTCCCTCTTCCATGCAATTCCCCTTCTCCCTCCCTTTCCCTCCCACCTCTCTTCCCTATTAGAGGTAATTTTTTTTTCTCATGCTCTTCATCCCTACCCCATTTTGAGTTGCCTCCCTTATATCAGAGAAGACATTCGGCATTTTTTTTTTCTGTGTGTGTATGGGGGGAGATTGGCTAACTTCACTTAGCATAATCTGCTCTAATGCCATCCATTTCCCTGCAAATGTCATGATCTTGTTATTTTTTAGTGCTGAGTAATATTCTATTGTTTATAAATGCCACTTTTTTATCCATTCATCCATTGAAGGGCATCTAGATTGGCTCCACAGTCTAGCTATTGTGAATTGTGTTGCTTTACATTGATGTGGCTATGTCCCTGTAGTATGCCATTTTTAGGTCTTTTGAGTATAGTCTGAGAAGAGGAATAGCTGGGTCAAGTGGTGGTTCCATTCCCAGTTTTCCAAGGAACCTCCATACTACTTTCCAAATTGGCTGCACCAATTTGCAGTCCCACCAGCAATGTATGAGTGTACCTTCCTCCCGCATCCTCACCAGCACTTGTTGACTTCATAATGGCTGCCATTCTTACTGGAGTTAGATGGTATCTTAAGAGTAGTTTTAGTTTGCATTTCTCTGATTGCTAGTGATAGTGAGCATTTTTTCTTGTATTTGTTGATTGATTGTATATTCTTCTGAGAAGTGTCTGTTCAGGTCCTTGGCCCATTTGTTGATTGGGCTATTTGTTTTTTGTTGTTTAACTTTTTGAGTTCTTGTATACCCTAGAGATTAGAGTTCTATCTGATATGTGAGGGGTAAAAATTTGTTCCCAGGATGTAGGATCCCCATTCACTTCACATATTATTTTTCTTGCTGAGGAAAAACTTTTTAGTTTAAATTCATCCCATTTGTTGATTCTTGGTTTTAATTCTTGTATTATAGGTGTCCTATTAAGGGACTTGGGATTAATCTCATGTGATGAAGATTATGGCCTACTTTTTCTTCTATTAAATGCAGAGTCTCTGGTTTGATTCCTAGATCCTTGATCCATTTTGAGTTAACTTTTGTGCATGGTGAGAGATAGGGGTTCAATTTCATTTTGTTACATATGGATTTCCAGTTCTCCCAGCACCATTTGTTGAAGATGTTATCATTTCTCCATTGCATGCTTTTAGCACCTTTGTCTAATATAAGGTAGTTGTAATTTGTGGGTTGGTTTCTGTGTCCTCTATTCTGTACCATTGGTCTACCAGCCTGTTTTGGTGCCAGTACCATGCTGTTTTTGTTACTATTGCTCTGTAGTATAGTTTAAAATCTGGTATAGTGATACTACCTGTTTCACTCTTCCTGCTTAGAATTGCTTTAGCTATTCTGGGTCTCTTATTTTTCCAGATTAATTTCATAACTGCTTGTTCTATTTCTGTTAGGAATGCCATTAGGATTTTGATCAGAATCATGTTGAATCTGTAGAGTACATTTAGTTTTTAACTCCTCTCCTAATGTGATTGAGGTGCAACTGTGTAATTATAGAGCTCATGGGTTTGCCAGTGAATGTACACCAAGAGCTCAGGCATGTGCACACATGGACCACCAACAGACCCAGGCTGGGAGGGGCCTGTGGAGACTTATACTTAGGGTCTTGGCCTTTGTCTTGGCAGAAGGAAAAACCCAAGGGAGGAAACAACAGGTGGATACACATAAACAACTCTCTCAGCAATAGTCCCTGGATTTATAAATTTCCCAGTAACTTTCTTCCTGAGTCAGTACCTTTGAACCATCTGTAAGAGAAATGGCCATACCACACATCTTAGAGGAAAAGCTACCCCAACCACTCCAGAGGGATCATCCCTCATTGGCTTCCATCCACCAGCCCAGGATCCTGGAAGCCAGCACCACTCAAGCACAAGAGGCACATCCACCCACCAACAACTAATGTAGCCAGATATCAGATAAGGACGAAAAAAAATCACTTTTGGAGCTCCAGATCAACAGAAATAAGGGTCAGTGCACATGGAAAAAGTTTGCCATCATCATTAATGTGCTCCTACCACCCCTTATAGCCACAGACACACACATGCCACCTAGCCACAGAGATCACCCAGGTACTGATGGACATGCAGCTACAATCTATATTTTTCCAAATGTAGGCTTATACATTCCCATATACTCTACACTCCCTAAAATATGTGCACAAGATATCACCAAACACTGAGTTTGCACACACAGACAGTCACAAACACACACACACACACACACACACACACACACACACACACAAACACACAAACACACACAAAAACTACCTGTTAACAAAATTCACACAAACAAAGTACTAAATTTTCTGGAAAAATCACACAGACTTTATTCTCAACAGAAATACACATTCAATAAACATAAGTAATATTGCTTCATCCCGAACATACACAAAAATCCCTTAAAACCTTCCCAAGATTGAATACAACCTGGTACAACTTAATTATAAAAATGTAACATCCATAACCCTAAAGGACATAGGCACAACCACCAACATACACACATAAACATGACTCTACATCCACAAAATCAGTTGATCTGCAAACACTTACTCCCAAACACACATAAAGTTCCCTAGGCCTTCTCCAAGTGTACACATCAATGATGTCAACTACAATCTAACTACCAGCATTTCCCAAATACAAACGTAACACATGTGTGGCCCAAATACATATATTTTACCACTGCGCTCTCTAATCTCACATCTTCCCAATCAAACAAACAAACAAATAAAATACATATATTCACAAAAACACTCCATTCAAACACTCCTCTTAATAACTAACCACAAGTCCCACCATGCAATAATTATCATATATACTGTCAGTACCCAAGCCTCCTCACTCGTATTCTCATATAAACATAAATCCTATATTCCCACTGTGGAAGCAAACACCAGCTACCTCCAGCTCAAGAATGAATACATAGCCACCACATATCCTAAATGCATTCACAGTCCTAGATTACATGAGCTTGAGAACACAGATGTCTGTCTGAATCTACATATCCACAGTACTCTCACAGACCCAAAAGCACATGTAGCCACTCAGTCACTATGAACAGGTATGTACAGGACTGCTCATATCTCCTAATGTATGCAGTCACAAGCACACAACACTGTGGAACTCTGAAAATCCTCAATTGCATAAACTTCCTATCTGCCAGAATGCTTGACTGTATACCCAGAGTTCCTCATGCCAAATCTAAAACAAATACACACCAAAGCCCAATTAAATCACAATCAATGATCTTTCTTACAAAGTCTCATAATTCCAGTCACCTCCAAGAAACACTTAAAATAGATATGAAGTAGGACAGAAGAGGGTGGACACCAGAGGAATTTTCAGAAAGCAGGTTTATTTGCTGCAGTAGACCGATCCAGAGTATGGTTCATGCCTAAAACATTATCTGGAAAGATATTTTGGAAATATTTTGAACTTTATATCCCATGGCAGGTGGGGGCTTGAAGGTTCACTTGACAAGTGCTTTTCATTCTATCCACTAGTTCAGACACAGGTTTCACAAGTTTTTACCAAGAAAACAGAGACAATATCTTTTGTACAACAAGTTTACAGATTTTAACTTTACCACACCTTTTGTGTGTAAATCTGGCATTTACAAGAAGGAGGATGCTACCAAGCACAATAACCTCTTCAGACATGCTGTTGATCTGACAAGAGGAGAGGCTTAATTATGGCAAGAGTCTTTTGGATGAGGGTATTTGGTATGTTTCAGATACACATAACCTCATACCTTAGAAAAACACATACCAGTCACTATTACCCAAAATGCAATCACACAAACTCTCCCTCAATAACTGAGTAGACTCGGACCAAACAAATATACTTATTAACATATGACATCAGTTTCTATTCTCAAATGAAAACATATTCAATCACCTATAGGTTGAAAATATGCACATACTGCCTCAGAATATGAAGTTCAACAAAAATCCCAGATATACATAGACACTGCTAACTCCTCCTACATACTCACAAAGGATACCCCTTCATTCCCAAGAACAACACAATCATCTCAAAGCCCTAAATAAGACATACACAGCAGTCCCTCTTAAGACATTATCAACAGAAACTGTACACATCCATGGGCCATGTACACATAACGCCTAACATCCCAACACCCTTAATCCCATTCTCTCCAATTCTCTGTACACCCAAGAGTATGTCTCAAAATTCTCACCTAGGCACCATGAACATACATATATACTCTAAGATCTGAAAATGAACAGATCCAACACTGAGTGCTAAAATAACATCCTAGCTCTTCTCAAATGCATGCACACATGTTCACAATAGGCCACAATGCCAAAAACACCTACAGAACCAGCAATAACACCCAAACACACATTCTGCTGGAAAGGCACTGACCCAAGAAATCACTCAGACACAATCTTTACACATGACAATCAAACACTCACACATAAGATAATTCATGATGTCCTGTTTCATGTTATTTCATAACTTACACATGAAACACACAAGAACACAAAGTCCTAGTGCTAGAAGACCAAGTTCACAAACACACACACAAAGACACAAACACACAGGTTAGGATACTCCATACACAGTCTGAACACAGACATATCCAATTAACAATTTGTTCAATGCTATTGATCTTCTAACATTGCAGATAAAAGTGGAGGGATGAAAATGCATATTCCAGGCACACACCTTGGTGTTGAAAATATAAGAGAAGAGAAAAGTGCAAAGCAGAGAGCACATTCCCTCCTATAAAACAAAATGTTCTTAACATTCACTCAACGAGTGCTCAATATGAAGAAAACATTTCAAGTAGAAAGAGAACCTTCTCAGGTAAATATTCTTCAGAGGAAGCTACTCTGGCATACTGAAGGGGTACCTAAAGGAGAGGATCATCCAAAATAGACCCTTTTGATTACACACTGTCAGCCCAGACAGATGTCTCCTAGCTGGGAGGCCACACCATTGTGCGATGTGTGTTCCCATGCTAGGCCCAGGTTTGTTCACCTGGGCTCCCTTCAGACACATCCGCTCCTATTTCTGAATGAGTTCTACACAAGAGGTCATGGGCATCCATATATGACTTAATTATAAACTGGGTACATTACTATCATGTTTGTTCCTCAAAAGTTGAGTGAAGGAAGTATCAGCTGTTTCCTGGTACTTAGAAACATTGGAGATGGGTTTGATTAGAGGATGTGGACAGAAGCTGTCCTAATCACTTTCCTACACTGTGACAATTTACCTGAGCTCAACACCTTTAAAGAACCAGAGATTTATTTCGGCTCATGATTTCAGAGGTTACATTCTATGATTGCTTGAGCCTCTTCCCTCTGGACCTGTGGCAAGGCAGAACATCTGGAAGAGACTAGTTCTGCTCACCTCAAGAGACCTGGGAAGCAAAGAGAAACAGAATAGAAAACAGAATAGAGACAGAAATGCACAGAGATCCCAGTACCTCTTTAGGCACACATACCCAGTGAATTAATTTCATCAACTGAGCCCCACTTTCTAAAAGCTTCCCACACCTCCCAATAGTGCCATCAGGTGGGAAATACAGGTATAATGGTGAATCTTTGGGGGAAACTAAAAATCAATACCAGAATATCTGCCCCTTGTCCCCAAAAGCTCATATCTGTCTCACAGGAAAAAAAAAAAAACAACATTCAGTCCATCTAAAAGAGTCCACCAATAACAACAGTGCCTGCCTTTCTCAATAGTCCTCATCCCAAGTCTTCTCTGAGACTCAAGGGAACACGGTGATGCTGAACCCTAAATTAAAAGTTTTTTTTTCCTCCACTCTCTTCTTTTGGATTTACAAACATAGTGTTCTTTCTCGCCACACCCTCACTCTATCATATTGACTAACCATAGAGTTAGTTGAAAGTACTAACCCTTGTACTGGGCACTTCTCCTTGATAGGTCATAGGAAATGTCCAAATGAAAAGATACGGGCAGAAGTGTAGAGCAGATTCTGACTAGAAGGGAAACCAGATGCTCACATCTTCAGAATGCAAGCATCTAAACAATCACATTATCTTAGATTCACAGATTCAGATGGCTCAATGTCCACTGGACCCAGATAAGACCCACACAACCCCAGATCCTCTAAAGGACACTCTGTCAACACTAGTGAAATGCCCTTGTGCCCACCTTCCCAAGACTGAGAGAACAAACTGTATACATTTCACTAAACAGCACTAAGCAAGATGAAACCAGGAGCTAGGCATTCATTTCTGACAAGAAGGATTCTTGAAAAAATGAAGCCTTTCTTCTCTTACCTCTCTGCATCTTCATTACTGGCTGTCTCAGGCAGAGCAAAGCAGCACAAACATTTTATAGTTGTTGTGATGTGTCCTGATGCCCCACTCACAATGCATGCACAATCTGAAAAGATATGAACATATTGTTGCCTGAATATATTTACTTCACACAGATGCCTGTTCATAAGAAATGGTACACACACACACACACACACACACACACACACACACAATAGAAGTATTCTGGTAAATAATCTAGAGGTAGCTAAGAAAGCCTTGACTTTTAGTGTACAAAATATATCTATCTCAAGACTAACTTCAACCTAACAACCCGATGCTTCTGAACACCAAACTGAAAGGGATGAGCAGCATCAGCTACCATAGCTGGTTATTGGCAACTCCAGCACACAAAGAATATGTGCTCAAAATTTACCTGCCCCTGGGTACTAACTTGAATTCCAATCCCAAATACACAAACAAAAATGCATTAATACCTCTAGACAAAAATAAACCTCATGGCTTCTGAGCAGATGAACATCTGATATCTCCATCCCAAATGCACAGAAACACCACCTGTTACTACATGAATTTTTGGAGAAAAATACCCTATTCAAACTAAATGTTCAAGCACATTCCTACAAGTATTCATACAGGTACAACATCAGTTGGACACATACCTGTACAACAAATACACTGCTCATATATACCAATGAATATCTTGTAGGCAAAGACTCTGGAAAACCAAAAATATACAACCAGTCATCTCTTGAACTACACAACAGATCCACATGAAATCCCACAGTTCTAAAATACACACATTCCATAACATCCAAATATATTTCCAAGCACACAATGAACCTCTCACATCTACCAGAGTACACATCACAAGAGCCCAATGAATTCAAAACACACTCAGCCACCAACAATTTATATTTCTCAAATGCATGAGACTAAAAATAATTATATATCAGGACCACACATTCTATGAACATCACCAAAATCATCAAGAATTATATGCCACAATAAATACAAAACACAATTCCTGAGAATCCTGTATACAAAGATTCTAAATACACACATCCACAAATCCATGAACATACACCTAATCACTTGGGTGCCTACATACACACAAAACACAAAAATTATAGTCTTGCATGCAATCAGACAGAGATTTCAATACCACAACACATAAAAAAACATGCATACATTAATCTCTATCTATGGATCAATATATACATAATTTCTGAACAGGAAAGGAAAGAGAGACACATAAATATATCCAAATCATGAATGTAGAGTGTCTTTAAAACATTACACAGTATTCCACATCTCCAGAATGCAACCTGCCAACCTGACCAGCCAAACATTCCTATCCACACCTAGAAATGGCACAGTATTCTCCAAAGAAATAAACTTTGAATACTCCTAGCAACCTCATTCCCAATGAAGAAATTTATAGAATTCAACCATCCATCTACAAATCCACAAACCAATTTGCATGCCTGAGACTCAAAAAATATCTCAAGAATATCATCTAAAATACAAATAAGCTCACTTACAAAATCCAAATTGTCACAGGCGAGTAAAACACATTTTGTTTTTACTCAAATGCCAACAAATAGCTGTATCATGTATCCCTAAAACATAAACAAAATGCTCATAACCCCCATATATATGCACAACGTCATCTCTTCATCACATACCAGTTACAAATAACTTTCTGCTTGAGGAAGTTACAAATAACTTCCTCACCTCCCAGTTACAAATAACTTCCTAATTCATACATATATGGCCCCAGAAATCAGACATCAACTGCCATGTCCCTTACGCACACATATTAATTGACACCTAAATATTCTCCTTCTCACAACTATTACTGATACATGCAACACAAATATACCCACACACACCTGAGCTGTGGTAGTTAATACAAACTGAAGACACAAATAACTCTCCATAGGCATCTAATTTCTACACAGTTACCCATTACATAAAAATATGCAAATATGCGAAATTATACACAAAACATTATACTATCTTCATATACAAATTCACACACTCCCAAATATGAATAACTCCTTGTCTATAAAAATGCAGAACCCTAAAAACTCCACACCACACTTGAACATATTCATCCTACTACTTCACAAAATTAGTAACTGACCAGCCTTCAAGCACGCAAGTACACATACATGAATAAAGAAAAGAAATTTTTTATAAAACCCCATATAACCAAGTATATCCAATATCTCAAGTATACAAATACCACTCCTCCATTTCCCAACAATATCAATCACATGACAAACCCATAGATATATACCCAAACACATTCATTAACATAGCCCATATGCAAACACACATATTACACCCAAACATCCCAAGGTGCATTCATGAGCCTAAACAAATAAACAACAGCCCTCTAAATCCTCTAAACCCTGCACAGTCTCACAAAACACACCATGACTTTCCCTTGTTCTCAAACAGCCATGCAAACACCATCACACACACTGGTGAATACTTATCAGATTCTCATGGGTAAGTTGAAAACAAAACAAACCCTAAACTTTGAATGCATATCAACATTTTAGGGAAACCAGCACCCCACAAAAAAAGAGTAAAAATCACTGAAGCACTCTGAATTCTTACCATCCTTCCAGGAAAAGCACAACATCTCATTTTCTCATACAAATAACCACCCCATGATTTTCATGCCCACCAAAATGAAAGGAAATCTTCCTAGCATCCAGAAATACATACAAGGGCTGCCCAACAGCCCACCAATACCACATAAGAGCATATCACCAATTTCACTGCACAATATACGAGAACCACAAAAATTGATAAGAAAATATGTATCTTTTTATTGCAAAATGCCTTTTGGTCAAATGGCTCTCTTATAATAATTATAATCAAAGAAACATCCTGAAAGAACATATAAGCTCTTCACTCAATGAAAATCCAATTCTCTTAGCTTATACTGGCCCTGTCTGTCACAGATTATCTGCACACTATAAACCCAGCTAGAAATGCACAAGACCCTCCCTTCTTGGAATCTCCTAGTCTGAAGTTATGGGAGAAGGTCAGACCTGAAAAGATGCTTGCCAGAAATGTTGACCATGACAGGCATGGTGATGCACATCTGTAATCCCAGCACCTTCGGAGGCTGAGGCAGGAGGATCGAGAGTTCAAAGCCAGCCTCAGCAACAGCGAGGAACTAAGCAACTCAGTGAGACTCTGTCTCTAAATAAAAGACAAACTAGAGCTGGGGATGTGGCTCAGTGGACGAGTGCCCCTGAGTTCAATCCCCAGTAACCATAACCCCCCCAATAAAAGAAAAAGAAATGTTGACCACAACAAAACCCACAAACTACTCTAATCAAGAATTTTAACACAGAAACTTTGATCACTTAAGTCTTGTTTAGACCTACTGGACTGGAACTCTTGATGACACACATGAATAAGATAAGACATACACAGCCCACACTCCATAAGAGGCTACTTTTCTGAAACACTAGACAACTTATGCACCCACCTAGGACCATTACTTTTCTGAAACACTAGACAACTTATGCACCCACCTAGGACCTACTATCTTCCATTCCATCAGGCCAACTTGTTGCTAATAAAGCTAATTCAAACTACTTCTCAAGTCATTGACTCTATTGGGACACAGTGAAAAAAACACACACATGACGTAAAATGGTCAACAAAAATTAGCAAATTTTCTCCTGAAATTCTTTCGTATCAAAAAATGTATATGCTAGGGGCTGAGCCTAGGGCTGGGGTTCAGTGGTGGAGCACTTGCCTAGCTTATGTAAGGCACTGGATTCTATTCTTATCATCATACAAAAATAAATAAATAAAGGAATTGTGTGCATTTACAACTGAAAATTATATATAATTGTGTGTGTGTGTATATATATATATATATATGCTAGCTTTTAACCCTCTCATACACAGTTCTCACAGCCTCTAAATTCATTCATATAAACCTAAACATATAAACCTAAAGCACTCTGAACATACATAAAAAACTCCCACAATCCTGAAAACAAACACACATTTGTTTTTTTCTTCCTCAGAATGGAAATGAAAGTAATGAATTTGAGCTGAACAGAAGTAGACTATGTTGGATACTGACATCTGAAACCTGGATCTATTCTCAATGAAGTGACTGTTTCTGGGAAGGCTGCTGGAAACAGCTTTGGCTGTCAGCTCCCTTGACATCTGCATCAGCTATAGAGAGCACCCTCAAGAGCTCTTACAACTTTCTAGGGTGGTTTCATGGATAAATGGGTAATAAAAAGCTGAGCACACCCCTAATGACAATATTAATCCCCCACTGACACATAAGGCTAGCTGAGACTGTTTGGGGGCCTGGGTCATATTTCAACTTCTCCTCAGCCTGATTATGCTCTCTTTGAATATTACTTTAAACAAAAAAAAATGAACAAGCAAACAAAAAACCTGTTTACCAAACTGTCTCCGGGACTGAACTGCAAGGAACTCAACATAAGACAGAATTCTTTGATTCCTTCAATGATTACTTATTAAGCACCAAGAGAAACTGAAAGACCATCCCTCTTATGGATATTTCATCCCACAGAAGAAAACAGACAATAAACAAATATATGTATTATGGATTCACACATGGAATTTCTGGAGAGAATCAGTAAGCAATTAAATTAAAGGACAGGGTCTCTACAGAAAGAAGGGAAGGGCTACAAATATAGGCTTGAGGAAAAGTGCAAATGGAAGAATACATTGCCTGGTACAAAAATGATTTCAATTTCTGTGGTTTTCTCTTCACTTGATACCTGAAATGTGATCTTATGGTGTGTATTGATTTTGGGGAGTACTAGTTACCTAGTGAACCGATATTGTAGACTAGCAAACACTGGATAATTCAACAATTCAAAGTGATAGGCATTTATACTCTCAGGCACGGCATCTGAGGGTCAGTATTAGGGATGGCTCTGCCTGACAGCACTCCTTCCCCAGTCTGGCCTCACTCAAGTGATAGGGACATGCAGCTCTCCCAAGGCCATATCCTCCAGCAATCAGCCTCATGATGTCCTCTTGTCAATGATAGAAAAAAAGAGGAGGACTCCAAGCAAGGTAGGTCAGACAGCAAGCCCAGAGCCAGTATTCTACCTAACTACAAAGTGACTACAATCTTGAGCAAGCTCAGGCTGGTTCCTCATGCAGATGCTCCAGAAACATTCCTAACTCTAATTTTCACCTTTTTACTTATTGAGGCTGTTTAACACATGTACGTATACACCCGTTGGTTGCATAAGTAGATGCTAATGAAACTGAGCAAGGTTCCACAAAAGACCTCCCAAATCAAGAGAATCCCCCTTCATATTCAACCCCTGCTTTTAAATATTACTTCCCCTGAACATTATAAGCCACCAACCATCTGACTGGGAGGCTTCTCAGCCTCTAAGTATGCCCACACTCAGCCTTTCAAGTGTGTACTTTTGCTTTGCAAACAAGCTCTTTCACTTTCCCTAAATCTGGGCCTTAAATTCTTCTCTGCCAAGAAACCTGAAGGTTTGAGTAGAGGATCCTACATTTTTGAAGACATTCTCAAATCCTTTACTGGTGACACATGCACCATCAACACATAGACAAATTACCAGTTTCTACCTAAAATAGAAAACCCTAGTACCCTGAATGTTCACGTCATTCCTATAACTATGCACACACATACACATGCGCTAGATACAAACATACAATAGACACACTGTCCATATGCACACTGTGAAACTATGGGCACAGACTTCAGAAAACCACCTAGCATACACGAGTTGTCTCACACACCATCCCCAGCCAAGACTGAAGCAAAAGCCTAAAGCACTAAAATTCCTACAATCTGCTATTCCCAAATGCCAGCAAGTCTACATGGCTTCTCTACTTCTAAACACAAACAACGAACCTCCCACAACCCCAGAATACTCACCAAAAATCCATGAGTTAAAATACTCACATGACCATCAATAGCCTATAGATTTCAAACACATAAGACCAAACACAAACATCAGGACCATTCTTTCAAGCAACATCACCAATCTCTCTAAACATTACATTCCAGAATAAACAGAAAGAGGACCCTTGATCCAAAACATACCCAAACACTCTTATGCCTACATACAAAAACACTAATTACACAAGTGTGAGGCCCTGGGCTCAAATCACAGTACCAAAACAATACAGACAGAAGAGCAAACACATGTACAAAGGTACAATGACTAATACACACATAACTCCCACACACTAACACATATACACAAACATTCCCAATACCTGAATATACAGACCTCTCTCAAACACTGCCACATTCTACATCTTCAGAACATAACATAAACCTTATCCCCAAATATTTCCACACACATGTAGACACCCCAGCATTCTCCAAACAATAAACTTTTGATATAACAACCACATTTCTGAAAATAAATTTACATGATTCATCCACCCCATAGCTCAATATATGTAAAGTAGTACACATGCCAAAGACCCACAATATTCTCTAGCATGCCACTTAAAAATATACATCAAACCACTTATAAATTTTAAAAACTTTTAATTTTTAAAAATGGAAACCAGCTCCTACACCCCCCCCCCAATACTAAGAAATACTTGTAGCATATTACATACCTGTAATACATACAAACATAATTCCCACTTTTTGGCATAAATTCACAAGCCCAGCATTCCATCAGATACAGACAGCCTTACTTCCCAGTTACATACTAGTAAGTCATCACTTAAAATACATTCCCCCAGAAGATATTCACCAAAACTGCCAGACCCCTGGAATACTTGTACCCATGTCCCCTGCACAATCTTACTTCACACAACTCTGTTCCTAAAACACCCCACAGACACCCAAGGAATGCTAGTAACTACAAATTCAATACACATGTAAATCTCCACAAGCATCAAATAGCTACATATAAATATGAAAATATCCTATTATCTCACACTACCTGCATATACAAAGTCATACCTTTCCAGATATTCATAAAAATATAAATTATCCATCTCCCAAAATGGAGAATAACATACACTGCACAATCACACATATTTATTCTGCCACTCAAGATTAGTCATAGACCTGACCTCACACAAGGAAATACAAAAATCCATAAAACAACAACAAGCAAACCCACAACTATACATGATCTCCTGAATAGCCAAACATTCCCACTGCATTTCCCAAAATCGACTGTATACCCGAAAATACACCTAATGACATTACTTAACATTGCTCATATGCACATGCACATACACATATCTCTTCCAAATAACCCATGATACAAACAAAAATTGCAGCATTGCGGGGGTGGGGGGGACTGCAGAGAACCACAGGTGAAATATTCTAAAGCCAAAATATAAACACCTACACCAAACTCCCTGAGTTTATATGTATTATTTCCCATACCCTCCAAACATAACCAGTCCTACTCTTTCATTAGAGATACAACTTTCTTTCAATAATCCATCCAGAAACATACAAACCTCA
Source organism: Callospermophilus lateralis (assembly GCF_048772815.1). Lineage (NCBI taxonomy): Eukaryota > Metazoa > Chordata > Mammalia > Rodentia > Sciuridae > Callospermophilus > Callospermophilus lateralis. The sequence goes on from NW_027512429.1 coordinate 416,732, forward strand.
TATTCTCACCAGCCAACTTGAAACATAACTAACCCAAAACTATGAATGCAAATAACACATTAGGAACACCATCTTCAAAATGGACATGCAACCAAAAATTCATGGCCTCTAAATTTCCACAATTCCCAAGAAGCAAAAAAGTTTGCAACATAGTCAGATGCAACCATGCACCCCACAATTCTTACACAGCAGGCAAAGGCAAAATCAAAACGTATTAGCATCCCCCAAAACAAACTCTGACACCCCAGTGGCCAATGAACATTTACAAAAAAGAACACATAACTTTACTCAAGTAAAAGGTGAGTACCACAAAATTCAATAATAATAAAACATGACTCTCTTTATTGCATAGGACTTGTGGTCACACGGTTCTCCTATCATCATTCAGGTGCTCTGTCCAGAGGCTCCCACCAACAGCCAAACTACGACAGGACGTCAGTCACAGTGTGACCACATCTCACTCAGCAAACTCAGCTCAGTATATTCCCTTGTGCAAAGTCGCTAAGATCACGGGAAAAGAGCGTCCTTCAGCTAACAACCCGGATGCCAGCTGACAGGGTCCCCAACATTCACAGATTTCACAGGGAACAAGAAGATGACCATCACCACTTCGACTGACATGGACAGGAGCCAAGTCGAGGACCTGCTGACTGGGACCCTGCTTCTCAAGCACTGCACAGGTGCCCTGGAGCCCAGGCGCCACACAGCCTGCAAAGGACATGGATGGACAACGCCTCCACGTGGGGTCGCACTGGACAACACACCACTCACTTCCGGGTCTGGTGCGGATGGCCCGCGTCCCAGGGGAGGCAAGGCAGGCTCCTGGGCTGCCCTGGGAGCACAGGACCAGGCAGGGACACACTGGGGACAGGAGAGGTTCCCGGGTCTAGTACCTCGGGGCCTATGGGACTGAGTCTGGACGCCGCCATGGGAGCCCCGCCGGCGGTTGAGAACCCGCCTTCAGCGCCCGCGCCTGCGCCTTGCCCTGCTGGAGCCCCAACGGACGCCAAAGCCCCAACTGACACTGGAGCCCTTGGGTGGCGGTCCGCAAGCGCCAAAGCGCCTCCAGCCAAGGGCGTGCGCATGCGCGAAGGGTGCAGGGCGGACTGGAAGCCCGGAGCTGCCTGCAAGAAGGAGACCAAGGGAGTCTGAAGGCTTCTGGGTATCTTAGGAAAGGCGGCTCCTCGTCCCAAAGCCTCTGGGCTGGCCCTCCATTCAGCAAGTGCATCTACAAACCTGCCATCCCTGCATTAGAGACCACCTGCTGCAGTACTTGGATTCTCTCCACCCTGAAACACAGGCTCATCTTGGGCCCGGTGATTTTACCCCTTTTGCACTCAGTCCTTTTGATTCGCATTCACTCATCCAAACATCAGTGTATGCTTTTCTCCCAGTCCATCTGTAGCTTCCAGTAAGAAACAGTTCTGCAGAGAATTATAGGTCTGGGCAACCTCTGAAAACCCCATTCCTTGAATTTGCCTACAGTAAATTTCTTGATTTACTGTCCTTCGCATATTACTGCATAAGGAGAGCTCTCCCAATAGATACAGATGCTCAAATGTTCTCTCTAAAGGTTTTTCTTCTACGTTTAATGAAGACTTGGCAATGTTGACCAATTTCAGCAGACAGCAAATTGATCCTCTTCTTTTTCTCCTACATGGCATACTTTTAGCTGAAAATTTTTCGAATGTGTACCATGATTCACATGACCTTGGAATATATTGAAAAAGAAAATCTACTCCCTTGATGCTCTCTCTGGGGATTTGGATAATTAGTATCACTCTAAATATAATGGCAAAGACATGTCACAGGTGACACTGCCAAAAGCACAGAACTAAGGGCTCTACAGGAGGCAGACAGAGCCTTTAGCCATTGGGCCTATGTTCCTAATTAAGTAGACATCCCTGTTCAGAAATCTTTTTCTTTCATGGTAGGGCAAAAGGACAATTCATGGCTTCATCTCATGGCCTCGTTGCACGAATTGGATTTGAGCTAGTTGTATTATATGCATCTGGGGTCTAGCATTTTGAAACAGTTCAAAACTGATTGCATGGGGTATGGGGTGAAGCTCAGTAGCAAAGCACTGATTAGAGAGTTTGCAAGGGCCACGAAATTTATCTCATTCTACCAAATCAACCTTGTTTCAAAAATATACTCTCCATCATTAGTTACAATATAACATTACTTTAAAAAGAAAAAAAAAAAACCTGTGGAATGAGGAGAAGACATGTTTATCCATGCTGCACTATTATTTCACTGATTCAAAAAAAAAACAAAAAAAAAAAACTGCCCGCTATAATATCAATGCCATGACAAGTGAAATAAGAATGAAAGAAGCTTGTTTTCAGTTCCTGAGTATCAAGGATTTCCCCTCTGTTCCTTTGAAAAGGCTTATAACAAGATGTTGAATATTTCATGAACACCAAAGTGTGCATTTTACAGACATGATGGGATGAAAACACATTATATCCATAGAATTCAAGCCACAACCTAAAGCTTAGAGTATTGGCTGTTTATACCCATGATCTTGTGGCTGATGAGAGCCCTGTTCACTGGCCCTGCCCAGCAGGGGGCGAAAACAAGGATTATAGGTGAGGCATTGGAATAGAGGGGCACCTGTCACACCAGTCTCCTGTGCATTTCAGAAACTATTTCAAAATGGCCCAGAGGCACACACCTCTTGTGTCACTAATGAACTACTTGATGTGAACTTGAGGTTCTTCCCTACCTGCCAGAGGTCTTCATGGAATGTCTGCCCAGCCCCCTACCCAGGCCTGCTGCCCTCAGCCCCTCCCCCCTTTAGAATGTCTGGACCCAACATTCCACTGGGGTTTACATTCAAGCTTTGCTCAGTTGGACCCTGAGCATCTGCTATAGCCAGGTCACTCTCTGGGTCCTGTGTTGATGTTTCCCACTCTGGACACTGCGAGACTCTGGGTCCAGTGTCCTAGCCTTTAGAAGGAGGTGAGCCTGGAGGGACAAGGGTTTGTTTTTGGACTGCTGGTCACTCCTTAAATCCTTGGAAATTTGAATGGAGTGCTTCCTCCATGTGAGTAGAAGTAGAGGAAGGAAAGACCATAAGAGGACACACTTGACATGGCTGGGGAAACCCAGGGAAGACTGACACTGCCCATGGGGTGGGGGAGGGCTCCTAAGACATAGAAGTACATGGGAAGTACATGGGGCCAGCAGAAAGGAGAGAGGCCAAGGGATTGTGTTCTTGTAGAATGGACACAGGTCACTGCATGGATTTTAGGCAGTCAGAGATGGTATCACAGTGTTGGGCAGTTTGAGCTCCCTGAGGATGGGAGAGACAGACCTGTGTCCATTCTTCAGACACATGGAAGCTGCTTGGGATATCATTTTGAGGGGTTCAACTGAAGGATCTCAGATCATAAGTGGGCAGTGATGAGAAATGTTCTTAGCTAGAAAACTGGCCCAGTTGAGTTCTAAATGACCCCAAATGCAGTGTGATATACTCTCTGAGGGTGAGGCTGCAGGGCACTCCAACTGCCACAGTCCAGGGCATCTTGCCAATTCCCGCCCAGGAAAACTTCTTCCATTCAAACAGCTGGTGTCCTTGATTCCTGAAGGTCAGGAAACCCAGAAAACTTCAACCAACATAGATTTGGGGCCCTGTGAGGTCTTCTGAATTGTTATCACTTTCATGGAAAGAGGAGTTCTTTCACAGCTTCTTGGTATTGGCCACTCTCTGTGGTGTAGACTCAGCCCTTTATTTCATGTTGGCAGGAAGACTTTTCTCATTTTCCTTTTTTGATACTCCATTAAAAGGAAACACATGGGGGTGTCCTTCTTCTTTCAGGATCAGATTTGATGAATTCTGGGTTCTTTCCAAGACAGGAAGGAGAATAGCACCCAGTTAGGAAGGGGCCCTACTCATATTGTCACTTGAAGTTAGGCAGGGGTCCTGATCAATACGCACAAGCACGGAAGTGTGGTGGACCTTGCATTCCTTGACTACACTCTGCATGATGACCTAGTGAACAGGGATGTGCTCCAGACAACCTGGCCACACCTGGCAGCTGGTGCAGGCCTGGTTCTCTGTAACATTTTTTCTTCCTGTGTTTGGGAGCTCAAAGGAAAAGGACCACAGAATTGCTCCAATTCCCAGGCCCAGTATCTACATAACCAGTGGCTGTGAAAATCTCTGAAATGCCCCAGTCCACACCATCCCATCACCTTCCATGACCCTAAGCAGCTGTTACTGGTCAGGGCAGGAGAGGGTTTCAGGGAACTCAGTGCCTATCATACAGACCTCTTCTCTGGGAACAGAGCTTGTGTGTCATGGCAGGGACCAATGAACACTGGGGACACAGCAGGCCAGAATATGTCCCCCATTTAGTGTTTACTGTGGGAAATTCTGGGATAAGCACCCACATTCTGGGCAGGATGTGCTTCTGGGTGACCTTCAGGGTTCCTCAGCCTCTAGCTATAAAGATATTTTATTCAGGGTTTTTTTGGTTTATTTGTGCAAGACTAGGAAAGAATGGGAGGGTTATACAAGGAGTATAAGCAAAAGGAAGAATAAGGAAGTGATGGAGCAATAATCTTGAGGACCTGTCATCTTCACAAATGACCTTGGAGTGCCTAGAACTGCCCAGGAGAAGTTCCCTTACCCTGTTGGCGAGCATGGGGAGGGGCATGGTGCCACTGAGCAGAGTTAAACTTATCCATTGATAGGGAGTCACCTAGGAGGCCAATGGAGTGTCTGCAAAGGATGCACCAGGGGCCTCTCAGAGGCAGGGAATCTGAGGTTTCATGTCCACAGACAGCATTCAGGGAATCCTGGTGTACTGGGAACGAGTTTTCTCTAGGTAGAACTATGACAAAGGGAACACAGCATGAAATTTACTCAGGGACATTTGCAAACTGCACAGTTTCCCTCCCCACAGGGCCCTTAGCTGTGAGCATTTGTCCTCAGATTCCCACTGACTAAGGAATTGGGGGGGGGGCGCTCAATCCTGCTGCCATTTCCCCTTCTCCATTCTCCCCTTTGCTTTGCCTCCACAGCAACTGCATCACATAGACCAGGCATGAACTTTAATCCTGGTGCAACATGTCCACCTTCAGGGGCCTGCCCTTTCTTCCAGCTGCCCCTGTGCCAACACACTAGCTGTTCTGGGAGCTGCCCCTGGCACCATGGGTGACTGCACCCATCTCCCATGGGTAACCCTCTGGTGCTGTGCTTACCCTGGACAACCATATGTGCATGGGCCGTTCACCATTGGACAACATGGGCCAGAACTGAAGTTAGCAGGGCCTCCTCATATTCAGAACATTTCCCACACTCAGGCACCCCTCAACTGGTGGGTCCCGGGGGCCTCCTGTGGGGGTGTGGAGCATCCTGCTTCATTTACACCAGCACCTTCTGGACTGAGAACAACTGTGCCTGCCTCAGCCAGTGGGCAGATCTGGAATCATGGGGGGGATTGTCACCTGGGCCTTAGTCCCCCAGCATCACCACCATTTGCACACCCGGCCCCCTTTGCTTTCCCAATGAATGCCCAACAATCACCAGATGGAGTGTATGGGGAGGGCACACTGCCCACCTTCCAGGCTATGGTGCCACCAGATGACTCCAGTGGACCTCAGAGCAACTATGAAGATTTCAGGCACTGACAGCATTTCAAGATCCTGGTCCACAGGCACCTTCTTCAGAATCCAGATGTGGGAGCACTTTCTTGCTTCCTTGTGTGAGTGTTCTTCCCAGGGACCCAGAACTCCTCTGGAACTCTGACAGAGGGAAAAGCATGGAATGGACAAAGGAGGCTGGGATGTAGAGAATTGGAAGGGAGGTCCTGCGGGTAGGGGACAAGCTGAGAGACCGACATTCCCAGGAACATTGATCTTGCACCAGTAGATGAAATGTGCCTCATCTCAGGTGCCCATCAGAGCCCTGTGAGTGCATCAATCTTTGTTTCCAATGATCTTCTCCATCACATAGAAGACTCAAGGTCAGAGGAGGTTCTGGAGCTAACGTGAGCCAGGATTTAGAGTTGGCTGTCTCTCTAAGATGGTTCCTCCCCTAGGAATTTCACCTTCCATCATGAACCTGATTGCTCCTAGCACAAGGAACATCACAAGCAGAAGTGGGTTTAGGGGTACTGGCTCCAAGGGTGAACTCTGCAGACACCCACACACATTGTCCTGGAACCCCAATCAGGATCCTGAGGTGATGTGGCACTCATGGGGAAACTCTCTTTGGATTCTGGATGGGGATGTTCATCTTTGCCCCAGTTTGTAACCATGCTCCCAGGCCATTCTTTGCACGGTCTCTGATAGCTTGGGTTGCCCTACTGAATGCCATAGATTGGATTGGTGAAACCCTACATATTCATTTCTCACAGTTCTGGGGTCTGGAGGAAGGGTGCGTGACCCAGAGTCCCATGAGGGCTTTTTCTTCTCCTTGCTAGAGAAGATTACTGGCTCACCTGTGTTCTCACATGACTGACATAACTTCAGTGTATCTTTCTTATCCAGGAAGACCACCAATGCCCTCATGAATCCACCCTCAGGATCTCATCTAACCCTCCTAAACACTAAAACCAATCTCCAGATACCACCACATTGGTGGTTAGGACTCCAACCAGGTGGATTTTGGAGGATAAAAAGACATTCAGTACATAAAACACCACACCACAAGAATACAAGTAAAATCACAAGGCCAATGCAGACCTTTGTGTTAATGTTTGGCATAAGGTACAGGTACAACTCCTGGAGTCCCAATGTCAATGTTTTGAGATGAATATGATGGGGCAGATGTAACAAAGGTAGGAGGGCACATTGGGAAGAAGAGAATGAAGGGTGACCTTGTGGACCCTGATTGACCCCAGTGAATTCCAGCCCAGTGCTTTGGTCTCTGTTCAAACTGAAGCCCACCATAACCATGGAGGAAGCCCTGTGAAAGGGTTTTCAAGATGACAGCACACAGATGGCCTTCTATGAGACTGCAGAAAAGTAAGTCGGGTTTCAGGGCCCAGATGTGAGTTCTGGAGGATCATGGTTTGCACAGCAGGGTCTGGTATGACCTGTCACCTACCTATGTGTTGGTTCTGAGGCATCTAGATCTCCAGATAGTGGCTCCTCTAGCTGGACGCCTGGACATTCTCTCTATAACAGTCCCAGAAACTATAGCCTCTATACTCCTGATCCCAACTCTGCCTTGAGGTTCAGGGTCAGAATGGGGAGGAGTAACCAGCTCAGGAAGAGGGTCTCCTGCTTTGTTGGCTCTGAAAAGGCAAAAAGTTGCACTAGCCTCACACAGGCCACCTGCCTGAGAACTCGAACCTCTTTACAGAGTGTGGTCGACTATAACTCATGAAAGTGGCCACTACTTCAACCTGATGTTCCAGAAGAGGGTGAAAGTGGGGATCAAATGGTCAGGGGCATCCAGCACCTCAGATGCCCCAAGAATATATCTCTGGACTTTACTGCCCTTTCTCTATATAATCCCTGCCATTCTGACAAGGGACGAGAAGGAAAAGAACCAGCCCTCAGTGGAAGCAACCCAATGTTCTCAGTTTAGTTTCCATTTTCATATGACCTCTCCTGTCCTTTGGTCTCTCAGGTAATCTTTCCAGGTTTCATGATCCCAGCCTCAGTATGCCTGAATTGGATAAGGACCCCTGGTGTTCCCTGACATAAATTGCATCCCTATCAGCTTCTGGCATTTACCTGGTCTTTGTGATTCCTGGCAGAAACAGGAGAGAGCCGGAACAAAGGTCACCTAGGGGCCCTACCTGGGTCCCTCAGTCTCGATCCATCAACACATGGAAGTGGTGTACATAAGACCAGGCCTGAGCCAGCCCCAAGGTCACATGATGCAGTGTCCTAAATGCCCATTGTCCCCCCAGCACCTCTGCTTTCTCTCTCCACCTGCACTTATGGCCTCAGGGGGTAGAACTCACCGTGTCACTCTGGCCCCTCATGCTCTAAGTCAACAGGCTAAGAAGAGCCATCATGAGGTCCAGCTGACTGTTGCAGATCACCAGGAAGAATGGCCTCTCTCCCAGGTGGAGGCGAAGACATGTGCCTGGCAGATGAGGTACCTCAGGTCGTCTCTGGTGTCCTTTGCCCATGGAGAAGTGGAGGAAGAATGCCAACAGTGCTCCCTGCTCTCCTGGTCCATGTTCCCTCTAGTCCTGCTCCCCCGGGCCCTGCTCCTCCTGGCCCTGCTCCCCTGGGCCCTGCTCCCTCTGATCCTGCTTTCCTGGGTGCTGCTCCCCCGGGCATTGCTCCCCATGGGCCCTGCTCCCGCTGGACCTAATCCCCTGGTCCTGCTCTCCTTGGGCCCGACTACACCTGGTCCTGCTTCCCATGGGCCCTGCTCCCCATGGGCCCTGCTCCCCTGGGACCTGCTCCCTCTGTTCCTGCTTTCCTGGGCACTGCTCCCCCTGGCTCTGCTCCCCTGGGCCCTGCTACCCCTGTGTCCTGCTCACCCTGTCCCTGCTCCCCTGGGCCAAACTCCCCCCTGGCCCTACTCCCCTGGGCTGTGCTTCCTCTTGTCCTGCTCCCCCTGGGCCCTGCTCCTCCTGGCCCTGCTCCCCCTTGTCCTGTTTCACTGGGCCCCTGTCCCTCTGGCCCTGCTCCCCCTGGCTCTATTCCCACTGGCCCTGCTCCCCTGGGCCATGCTCCCCTGGGCCATGCTCTCCCTTGGGCCTGCTCCCCTGGGCCATGCTCTCTCTGGTCCTTCTCCCCCTGGGCCCTGCTCCTCCTGGCCCTGCTCCCTCTGTCCTGTTCCTGGGACCCACTCCCTCTGTCCCTGCTCCCCTTGGTGCTATTCTCTGTGGCCCTGCTCCCCTGGGCCCTGTTCCCCTGGGCCCTGCTCCCTATGGTCCTGCTTTACTCAGCCCTGCTCCCCCTGTCCCTGCTCATATGGGCCCTGCTCTTCCTGGCTCTAATCCCCTGGCCATGCTTCCCCAGGCCCTGCTCCCCTGGGCCCTTCTCCTCCTGGGCCCTACTCTTCTGTGCCCTGCTTCCCCTGGGCCTTTCTTCCCCTGGGCCCTCCTCCCACTGGTCTTGCTCCACATGGGCCCTGCTCTTCCAGGTATTTTTCCCCTGTTCCCTGCTTCTCTGGGGCCCTGCTCCCACGGGCCCTGCTCCCCCTGGTACTGCTGTCCCTCGGCCCTTCTCCCTCTGGCCCTGCTCCCCCTGGCCCTTTTATGCCTGGCTCTGATCCCCCTGGCTCTGCTCCCCTAGGCCCTGCTCCTCTGAGACCTGCTCCCCCTTGCCCTATTCCCCTTGGCCCTGCATCCACTTGTCCTTCTTCCCCTGGCCCTGCTACCCCTGGCCCTGCTCACCTGGGCCATGCTCCTCCTAGACCCTGCTCCCCTATTACCTACTCCCCCTGGGCCCTTCTCCCCCTGGGCCCTGCTCCCCCTGGTCTTGCTCCCCATGGGCCCTGTTCCCTGGGCCCTTCTCCCCCTGTTCTCTGCTTCCTCTGGGCCTGCTCCCCCTGGTCCTGCTCCCTCTTACCCTGTTTCCTCTGGGCCTCTTCCCCATGGTACTGCTCTTCCTAGGCCATTCTCCCCCTGGCACTGCTCCCCCTGGCACTTTTCTCCCTGGATCTGCTCCCTCTGGCTCTGCTTCCCTAGGCCCTGCACTTCTTTGACCTGCTCCCCTGGGCCATGCTCCCCTGGGCCCTGTTTCCCCTATGTCCTGCTTTACCTGGCCATGCTCCCCTGGGCCCTGCACCCCATGTGTCCTGCTCCCCCTGGCCCTGCTTCTCATGTGCCCTATTCCTCCTAGCCCTGCTCTCCTGGGCCCTGCTCCTACCTGGGCTCTGCTCTCCCCTGGACTCCGCTCCTCCTGAGTCCTGCTCCCCCTTGTCCCTGCTCCCCATGGTCCTGGTTTTCCAGACCCCACTCCTTCTGGCCCTGCTTCCCTGGTCCCTGTTCCCCCTGGCCTTGCTCCCTCTTATCCTGTTCCCCTGGGCCCTGCTCCCCCTGGTCCTCCTCCTTATGTGCCCTGCTCCCCTGGTCCTGCTCCCTATGGGCCCTGCTCCCTATGGGCCCTGCTCCCCTAGTCCTGCTCCACCTGGCCCTACTCCCTGTGGGCTCTGCTCCCCCTAGCCCTGATCTCCTAGGCCCTGCTCCCCCTGATCCTCCTCTCCCTGGACCCTGCTCCCCCAGGTCCTGCTCGCCCTGGACCCTGTTCCACCTGGCCCAGCTCCCCTGGGACCAACTCCCCCAAGTCCTCTACCCCTGGGCCCTGCTCTCCCTGGTTCTGCTCCCCCTGGGCCCTGATTTCCCTGGGCCCCACTCCCCCTGAGCCCTGCTCCACCTGGGTCCTGCTCCACCTGGTCTTGCTTCAGTGGGCCCTGCTTCCCCTGGACCTCTTCCCCTGGCACAGCTCCCCTGGCCCTGATTCCCTGGACCCTCTCCTCCTCCTCCCAGCCCCTGCTCCCCCAGGATCTACTCCCCCTGGTTCTGCTCCCCCTGGGCTCCCATCCCACTGGGCCCAGCTCCCCCTCGGCCCTGCTCTCCCTGGTCCTGCTTCCCTGTGCCTTGCTCTCCTTGGCCCTGCTCACCCTGGCACTGTTACCCCTGACCCTGTATTCCTGGGCCCTATTCCCACTGGGCCCTTCTTTCCCTGGGCCCTGCTCCCAGGACTTGTTCCACATGGGCCCTGCTCCCCCAGGCCCTTCTCCCCCTGTCCCAATTTCTCCTGGGTCCTGCTCCCCCTGGCCCTGCATCCCCTTGCCCTACTTCCCCTGGGCCAGCCCCTCTGGGCACTGTACCCACTGGTTCCGCTCTCCTTGGGCCCTTCTCCGCCTGGTCCTGCTCCCCCTGTCCCTTTTCTCCCTGGCTCAGCTCCCACTGGCTCTGCTCCCCTGGGCCCTGCTCCTCTGGTACCTTCTCCCCCTGGCCCTGCTCATCTGGGCCCTGCTCCCCCGGTGTCCTGCTACCCCTGGCCCTGCTCCCTGGGCCTGCTCCCCCTGGGCTCTGCTCCTCCTTGCCGTGCTTCCAAGAGCCCTGCTTCACCCTGGGCTCTGCTCCCCCGGGCCCTGCTCCCCGTTGGTCCTGCTTCCCCTGGCCCTGCTCCCCCTGGCCGTGCTTCCCCGGGCCCTGCTCTCTGTGGACCTGCTCCCCCTAGCCCTGCTCCCCTGAGTTCTGCTTCCCTGGGCTCTGCTCCCCCAACCCCTGCTCCCCTGGGCCATGCTCCCCATGGCCATGGTCCCCCTGGCCCCACTCCCCCTGGCCTTGCTCCCCTGGGCCCTCTTCCCCTGAGCCCTGCTCTGCCTGGCCCTGCTCCCCATGGGCCCTGCTTCCCTAGCCCTGCTCCCACTGGCCCTACACCCTGTGGGCTCTGCTCCCCTAGCCCTGCTCTCCTGGGCCCTGCTCCCCATGGTCCTCCTCTCCCTGGGCCCTGCTCCAACTAGTCCTGCTCCCCTGGGCCCTACTCCCTCCAGTCCTGCTCCCCTTGGCCCTCTCCCCCGGTTATGCTCCTCCTGGGCCCTGGTTCCCTAGACCCCACTCCCCCTGGGCCCTACTCCCCCCCTGCCTTGCTCCCTTGGGCCTTACTCCCTCTGGTCCTGCGTCCCTTGGGCCCTGCTCCTCCTGGTCCTATTCCCCTAGGCCCTGCTCCTCCCTGGGCTCAGCTCTCCCTGGAACCTGCTCCCCATAGGCCCTGCCCCCCTGGTCCTGCTTCCCTGGGCCCTGCTCACTCTGGCCCTGCTCCCTCTGACCCTGCTCCTCCTGGTCGTGTTCCCCATGGCCCTGCTCCCCTGGCCCTGCTCCCCTGGGCCCTGTACCCCAGTGTCCTTCTTCCCCTGGCCCTGCTCCCGTGGGCCATGCTCCTTCTGGTCCTGCTCCCCCTGGTCCCTGCTCCTTCTGGCCCTGCTCCCCTGCTCCCTGCTCCACCCTGGGCTCCAATTCCCCTGGGCCCTGCTCCCCCTTGGCCTTACTCCCCCTAGTCCTGTTTCCCTGGGCCCTGCTCCCTGTGGACCTGCTCACACTGGCCCTGCTCCCCTGGGCCCTGCTCCCCTAGGCCCTGCTCCCCTGGCCCTACTCCCTGTTGGCTCTGCACCCCCTAGCCCTGCACATCTGGGCACTGCTCCCCTTGATCCTCCTGTCCCTGGGTCCTGCTCCACCTCGTCCTGCTCCCCCCGAGCCCTGCTCCACTGGCCCTGCTCTCCTGGGCCCTACTCCGTCAAGTCTTGCCTCCTCCTGGGTCCTGCCCCCCCAGTCTTGCTCCCCTGGGCCATGCTACCCTTGGTTCTTCTTCTCCTGGGCCCTGCTCCCCTGGGCCCTGCTCCCTCTGGTCCTGCTTTCTTGGGCCCTGATCCCCCTGTCACTGCTTCCCATGGGCTCTGCTCCTTCTGGCCCTAATCCCTTCGCCCTGCTCCCCAGGGCCCTGCTCTCCTGGTCCCTGCTTCTCCTGGGCCTGCTCACTTGGGACCTGCTCTCCTGGGCTCTGCTCCCCTGCGCCGTACTCCCTCTGGGCCCTTCTCCCCTTGGGTCCTGCTCCCCTGGGCCCTGCTCACCCTGGGCCTGCTTCCCTGAGCCATGCTCTTCTGGGACCTGCTTCCCCTGGGCCTGCTCCACTGTGCCCTGTGTCTCTTGGGCCCTGCTCTTCTGCGCACTGCTCCCCCTGGGCCCTTCTTCCCCTGGGTTTTGTTCCCCCTGGGCCCTTATACCCCTGGGTCCTCTTCCTCCTGGGTCCTGCCCCCCCGGTCTTGCTCCCAATGGGCCCTGATCCCCCGGGCCCTTCCTCTCTGTTCCCTGCTTCTCCAGGGACCTGCTCCCCCAGCCCTGCTACCCCTTGCCCTGATTCCCTGGGCCCTTCTCTCCCTGGCCCTCTTCCCCCTGGCCCTGCTTTCCTGGGCCCTATTCCCTCTGGGCCTTTCTTTCTCTGGGCCTTGCTCCCCCTGGACTTGCTCCCCATGGGCCCTGCTTCCCCTGTTCCCTCTTTCTCCTGGGCCCTGCTCCCTCTGGCCCTGCTCCCCCCTGCCCTGCTTCCCCTGAGCCTGCTCCCCCGGGCCCTGCTCTCCCTGGTACTGCTCTCCCTGGTACTGCTCTCCCTGGTACTGCTCTCCCTGGGCCCTTCTCCACCTGGCCCAGCTCCACCTGGCCCTTGTATCCCTGGTTCAGCTCCCCCGGCTCTGCTCCCCTCAGTCCTGCTCCTCTAAGACCTGCTCGCCCTGGCCCTGCTCCTCTGTGCTCTGCTACCCCTGTGTCCTGCTCCTCCTGGCCCTGCTCCCCTGTGCACTGCTCCCCTGGGCCATGTTCCCCCTGGCCATGGTCCTCCTGGGCTTTCCTCCCCCTAGGCCTGCTCCCCTGTTACTACTCTCAGGGCCATTCTCCCCTTATCCTTTTTCCCCTTGGCCCCACTTCCCCTGGCCCTGCTTCCATAGGCACTGCTCACCTGGACCCTACTCCATGTGGGCTCTACTCCCCCTAGCCCTGCGCCCCCAGGCCCTACTCCCTGTGGGCTCTGCTCCCCCTAGCCCTGCTCCCCCTGGCCCTATTCCCTGTGGGCTCTGCTCCTCCTAGCCCTGCTGTCCTGGGCCATGCTCCCCCTGGTCCTCCTCTCCCTGGGCCCTGCTCCACCTAGTCCTGCTCCCCACAGATCCTGCTCCCCATGGCCCTTCTCCCCAGGGCCCTACTCCCTCAGTCCTGTTCCCCAGGGCCCTTCTTCCCCTGGTTATGCTCCTCCTGGGCCCTGGGCCCACTGGACACCACTCACCCCGTGTTCTGCTCCCCCTGGCCCTGCTCCCCAGGGCTGTGCTCCCTCTGGTCCTGCTCCCCCTGGGCCCTCTCTCCATGAATATTTCTCCCGCTGGCCCTGCACCCCTGTGCCCAGCAACCCCTGTGTCCTGCTTCCCCTGGCCCTGCTCCCCTTGGGCCCTGTTCTTCCTGGCCCTAATCCCCTGGCCCTGCTTGCCCTGGGTCCTTCTCTCCTGGGCCCTGCTTCCCCTGTCCCTGCTCCCCTGGGCCATGCTCCTCCTGGGCCCTGCTTCCCTGTGCCCTACTCCCCCTTGACCCTTCTTCCCTTGGGCCCTGCTCCCCTGCTCTTGTTCTTCATGGGCCCTGCTCACTGGGCCCTGTTCCCCCTGGCCCTGTTCCCCCTGGCCCTGGGCCCCTGGGCCTTAATCCCTTGTGCCAAGCTCCTCCTCAGCCCTACACCTCTGGGCCATGTTCCCTCTCATCCTGCTCCCCCCTGGGCCCTGCTCCTCTGGGCCCTGCTCCCGCCTGTGCTCCACTCCCTCTCGGCGCTGCTCCCCCTTGGCCCTATTCTCCCTGGCCCTGCTCCCTCTGGTCTTTCTTTCATGGGCCCTGCTCCCCCTGGCCCTGCTCCCTGTGGGCCCTGCTCCCTCATGGCCCTGCTCCCCTAGACCGCGCTCCCTCTGGCCCTGCTCCCCTTGGCTGTGTTCCTCCTGGCCCAGCTACCCTGGGCCCTGCTTTCTCTGGTCCTGCTTTCCTGGACCTTGCTCCCCCTGGAACTGCTCCCCATGGGCCCTACTCCCCGTGTTCCTAATCCCCTGGTCCTGTTCTCCTTGGGCCCTGCTCCACCTGGTCCTGCTACCCATGGCCCTGCTTCCCATGGGCCCTGCTCCTCCTGGCCCTAATCCCCTGGCCCTTCTCCCCTGGCCCTTCTCCCCTGGCCCTGCTCCCCTGGGCCCTGCTCATGCTGGGCCCAGCTGCACTGCACCCTGCTTCCCCTGGGCCCTGCTTCCCCTGGGCCCTGCTCCACATGGGCCGTGCTACCCTGGGCCCAGCTCCCCCTGTTCCCTGTTTCTCCTGGGCCTTGCTTGCCCTTGCCCTGCTCCCCCTTTCCCTGCTTCCCCTGCACCTGCTTCCCTGGGCTCTGCTCTCCCTGATATTGCTCTCCCTGGGCCCTGCTCCCACTGTGTCCTGCTCCCCTGGGACCTGCTTCCCTGAGCCTTGCATCCATGTGTCCTACTCCCCTTGGTCCTCATCCCCTGGGCCCTGCTTCCCCATGGCCGTGCTCCCTGGGCCCTGCTCCCATGGTTCTGATCCCCCTGGGCCCTGGTTTCACTTTGCCCCTCTCCCCCTGGGCCCTGCTCCCCTTAGGCCCTGCTCGCCCTGGTTCTGTACCCATGGGCCCTGCTAGCTGGCCCTGCTCCCCCTGGCCCCAATCCCTGTGGGTTCTGCTCCTCCTATCCTTGCTCTCCTGGGCCCTTCTCCCCTTAGGCCTCCTCTCCTTGGGCCCTGCTCCTCCTGGTCCTGCTCCTCCTTGGCCCTGCTCCCCTGGTACTGCTCCCCTGGGGCCTACTCAACCAGTCCTGCTAACCTGGGCCCTGCTCCCCTGACCCTGCTCCCCCGGCCCTAATCCCTGTGGGCTCTTCTCCCCCTAGCCTGGATCTCCTGGGCCCTCTTCCCCGCAGGCCTCCTCTCCTTGGGCCATGCTCCACCTGGTCTGGCTCCTCCTGGACCCTATTCCCCCTGGCCCTGCTCCCCTAGGTACTACTTCCTCTGGCCCTGCTCCCCTAGGCACTACTCCCTCTGGCCCTGCTCCCCTAGGCCCTGCTTCCCTTGGCCCTGCTCCCCTGGCCCTTTTGCCTGGCACTGCTCCCCCTGGCTCTGCTACCCTTGGCTCAGCTCCCTGGGAACTGCTCTCCCTGTCCCTGCGCCCCTGGTCCCTACTCCCAATGTGTCCTTCTCCCCCTGGCCCTGCTCCCTTGGGCTGTTTTCCCTCTAGTCCTGCCCTTCATGGTCCATGCTCCTCCTGGCCCTGTCCTCCTGGGCCCTGCTCCCCACTGGGCTCCTCTCCCGCTGAGCCCTGCTCCTCCTTGGCCCTACTTCCCCTGGTCCTGCTTCCCCGGGGCCTGCTCCCTGTGCCATGCTCCCCCTGACCCTGTTTTCCCTGGCCCTTCTTCCCTGGAACTTGCTCCCCTGGGCCCTGCTCCCTCTGTTCCTGCTCCCCTGCTCCTCCTGACCCTGCTTCCCTGGGCTCTGCTCCCCCTTGGCCCTGTTCTCTGGTCCTGCTCCCTCTGGGTCTGCTCCCCCAGGCCCTGCTCCCACTAGGCCCTGCTCCTACTTGTCCTGCTCCCCATGGGCCCTGCTCCCCTGGCCCTGCTCCCCTGGCCCAACTCCCTGTGGGCTCTGCTCCCTCTATGCCTGCTCTCCTGGGCCTTGCTCCCCCTGGACCTCCTCCTCCTGGGCCCCGCTCCCCTGGGCCCTGTTCCCCCCTGGCCCTGCTCCCCTGTGATGCGCTCCCTCTGGTCCTGCTCCCCCTGGGCCCTGCTCTTCCTGGCCCTATTCCCTTGGGTCCTGCTCCCCCTGGGCCCTGCAACCCTGTCCCTGCTCCCCCTGGTGCTGCTTCCCTGGTCCCAGTTCCCTCTGGCCCTGCTCCCCCTGGCCCTGCTCCCCCTGGCCCTACTCCCCTAGGCCCTGCTCCCCTGAGCCTTGCTTCTCTGGTTCTACTTTCCTAGGCCCTGTTACCCCTGGCACTGTTCCCCTTGGGCCCTGCTCCCCCTGGCCCTAATCCCCTGGTCCTGCTATCCTTGGGCTCTGCTCCACTTGGTCCTGATAACCATGGCCCTGCCCCCCATGGACCTGCTCCTCCTGCCATAATCCCCTGGCTCTGCTCCCCGTAGGCCTTCTTGCTCTCTGTTCTCTGCTTCTCCTGGGCCCTGCTCCCCTGCCCCTGCTATCCCTGACCCTGCTTCCCCTGGGCCTTCTCCACTGGGCTCTGCTCCCCCTGTTCCCTGCTTCTCCTGGCCCCTTCTCTCCCTGGTCCTGCTTCCCTGGTATATGCTCCCCTGGGACCTGCTCTCCCTGGCCCTGCTCCCTGGGCCCTACTCCCATTGTTTACTTCTCTCCATGTCCTTGCTCCCCTAGGCCTTGCTCCCCCTATGTCCTGTTCCCCCTGGCCCTGCTCTCCTGGCCTGTTCTCCCTCTGGTCCTGCTCCCCTCTAGGCCCTGCTCCACCTGGCCCTGCTCTTCTGGGCCTTGCTCCCCAGTTGGGCTCCATTTCCCCTGAACCCTGCTCCCCCTTGGCCCTATTCCCCCTGGTCCTGCTTCCCCGGGCCCATCCCTCTGGCCCAGCTCCCCCTACCTTGTTCCCCCTGGCTCTGCTCCTCTTGGCCCTGCTCCCTCTGGTCTTGCTTCCGCAGGCCCTGCTCCTCCTGCCCTGCTCCCCAGGGCCCTGCTTTCCCCCTGGCCCTGCTCCCCTGTGTCCTGCTCTCCCTGGTTCTTCTCCCCCTGGGCATTGGTTTTCCTGTGTCCCGCTCCCCCTGGGTCTTGCTACCCTTGAGTCCTGCTCCCCGTGTTCCTGCTTCCATGGGCCCTGCTCCCCCTGCCCTGCTCCCCTGACTTGCTCCCCCTGGCCCTGCTCCTCTGGGCCCTGCTCCCCTTGGCCATGCTCCCCTGGGCCACACTCCCCCTGGGCCTTCTCCCCCGGACTTGCTCCCCATGTTCCCTGCTCCCCTTCCCTGCTCCCTCTGGCCCTACTCCCTGTGGGCTCTGCTCCCCCTAGCCCTGCTCTGCTGAGTTCTATTCCCCCTGGTCCTCCTCTCCCTGGGCCCTACTCCCCCTGGCCCTGTTCCCCTGGGTCCTACTCTCCCCAGTACTGCTCCCCTTGGCCCTTCTCCCCCTGGTTCTGCTCCTTCTGGGCCCAGGTCCCCCTGGGACCCGCTCCCCCTTGGCCCCACTCCCTCTGGCCCTGCTCCCCCTGGTCGTGTTCCCCCTGGGCCCTGCTCCCTGGGCCTTGCTCCATCTGGTCCTGCTTTATTGGGCCCTGCTCCCTGTGGCACTACTCCCCATGGGCCCTCCTACCCCTGGCCCTGCTCACCTGGACCCTATTCCCCGGTGCCTTGCTCCCCCATGGCCTTGCTCCCCCTGGGCCCTTCTCCCTGTGGTCTTGCTCCACATGGGCCATGCTACCTTGGGCCCTGCTCGCCCTGATCCCTGCTTCTCCTGGGCCTTGCTCCTCTTGGCCCTGCTCTCCTGGGCCATGCTCCCCGCTGGGCTCCACTCCCCCTGAGTCCTGCTCCCCATTGGCTCTGCTCTCCTTGGTCCTGCTTCTCTGGACCTCGCTCCCTCTGGCCCTGCTCCCCATGACCCTACTCCCTGGGCCCTGCTACACCTCTTTCTACTCCCCCATTGCCCTGGATTCCCTGTGCCCCACTCCCCCTGGGCCCTGCTCCCCCTGGCCCTTTTCTCCTCGCTCTGCTCCCTCTGGCTCTGCTCCCCTGTGCCTTGCTCCCCTGGGACCTGCTCTCACTGGCCTTTCTCCCCTGGGCCATACTCCTGCTAGGTCCTTCTCCCCCTGGCCCTGCTCCCCAGGGCCTGCTTCCCCTGTGCCCTCCTCCCCCTGGCCCTGCTCCCCTGGGCCTTTCTTTCTCTGGTCCTGTTCCCCCAGGGCCTTGCTCCTCCTGGCACTGCTCTACTGTGCCCGACTCCCCCCTGGGCTCCACCCGCCCTGAGCCATGCTCCTCCTTGCCCCTGTTCCCACTGGCCCTAATCCCCCTGGCCCTGTACCCCTGGCCCTGCTCCCCTGGGCCCTGCTCCCTCTGGTCCTGCTCCCCCAGGTCCTGATCCCCCTAGGCCCTGCTCCCCCTACCCCTGTTCCCCTGGACCCTGCTCCCCCTACCCCTGCTTGCCTGGACCCTGCTCCCCTTGGCCATGCCCCCTCTAGGCTCTACTCCTGTAGAGCCTGCTTCCCCAGGCCCTGCTCCCCCTGAGCCTGATCCCCTGAGCCCTGCTACCCGTGGTATTGCACTCCCTGGGCCGTTCTCCTCCTGGCTCTTTTTCCCCCGGCCCTGGTCCACCTGCCCCTGCTCCCATGTGCCCAGCTCCCCCGGGCCCTCCTCCCCCTAGCCCTGCGTCCCCTGGGCCTGCTCCCTCTGTCCCTCTTCCTCTTGGCCCTGCTCCCGTGGGCCCTGTTCCCCCTAGCCCTGCTCTCCTAGTCCCTGCTCCCTCTTTTCCTGCTCTCTCTTTTCCTCTTCACCTGGTCCTGCTCCCCCTTGGCCCTGCTCTCCCTGGCCCTGCTCCCTGGGCCCCCTTGCCCCTGTGTCCTGCTCTTTGAGCCCTGCTCCACCTCGTCCTGCTCCCCTGGGCCCCATTGCCCCTGTGTTCCTGCTCTCTTTGGGCCCTGCTCCACTTGGTCCTGCTCCTCCTGGCCCTGCTCCTCCTGGCCCTGCTCCCCTGGGCCTTGCTTCCCCCTATGCTTCATTCCCCCTGGACTCTGCTCCCCCATGGCTTTGCTCCCCCGTGTCCTACTACCCTGGGACCCACTCCCCTTGGTCCTGCTCCCCTGGCCCTGATCTCCCTGGCCCTGCTCCCCTGGGTACTGTTCCCCCTGGGCCCTGTTCCCCCTGGGCCCTGCTCCCTTTGGTCCCTGCTCCCTCTGGCCCTGCTTCCCCTGGCCCTTCTCCCCCTGGTCCAGCTCTCCCTGGCCCTGGTCTCCTGGGCCCTGCTGCCTCGGGCCCTGCTCCCTCTCATCCTGCTTCCCCACTGGCCCTGCTCCCTCGGGCCTTGCTCCCCCTTGTTCTGCTCCTCTGGGCCCTGTTCCTCCTGGGCCTTGCTCCCTCTGGGTCCTGATCTCCTTGGGCCCTGCAACTTCTGGTCCTGCTTCCCTGCTCCTCGCTCCCCCTTGCACTACTCTCCCTGGCCCTGTTCCCCTTGGCCCTGCTCCCCTTGGCCCTGCTCCCCCTAGCCCCTGTTCCCCCTGGTCCTACTCCCCCTGGCACTGTTACCCTGGCCCTGCTCCCCAGGGCCCTGCTCCCTGTAATCCTGCTCCCTTGGGCCCTGCTCCCTCTAGCCATGCTCCCTCTGGGCCCTGCTCCCCCAGGCCCTGCTCCCCCAGGCCCTGCTCCCCCAAGCCCTGCTCCCCTGGGCCCTCCTCCCCCTCCCCCTGCTCCCCCTACCCCTGATCCCCTGTGCCTGCTCCCCTTGGCCATGCTCCTCATGGGCCCTACTCCTTCTGGGAATGCTCCCCCGAGCCCTTCTCCCCCTGGTACTGCTCTCCCTGCACCCTTCTCCCCCTGGCCCATTTCCACCTGGCCCAGCTCCAGCTCTCCCTGCTCCCCTGGTCCCTCCTCCCCCTGGCCCTATTTCCCCTGGGCTTGCTCCCCCTGGCCCTTCTCCCTTTGCCCTGCTCTCTCTGGCCCTGTTCCCCCTGCCCCTGCTCCCCATGAGCCCTGCTCACCCTAGGCCTGCTCCCCTGAGCCCTGCTCCCTTTGTTATTGCTTTCTCTGAGCCCTTCTCCCCCTGGCTCTTTTCCCCCTATACCTGCTCCACCTGTCCCTGCTCCCCTGGGCCCAGCTCCCCCAGGCCCTCCTCCCCCTGGCCCTTCTCCCCTGGCCCAGCTCCCTCTGGCCCTGTTACCCCTGGCCCTGCTTCCCTGGGCCCTGCTCCCCCTTGCCCCTGGTTCCCCTGCTCCTACTCCCCCGGCCCTGTCACCCTTGTCCTGCTCTCCTGGGCCCTGCTCCCTCTGTTCCTGCTCCCCTGGGCCCTACTTCCTCTGGCCATGCTCCCTGTGGGCCCTGCTCCTGCTGGGCCTGCTCCCCGGGGTCCTGCTCCCCTGGGACCTCCTCCCCTACACCTGCTCCCCTTACACCTGCTCCTCCTACCCCTGCTCACCCGTGCCGTCCTCCCCCTGGTCATGCTCCCCCTGGTCCCTGCTCCCTCTGGGCCTGCTCCCCCGAGTCCTGCTCCCCCTGGTACTTCTCTCCCTGCTCCCTTCTCTCCCTGGCCCTACTCTTCCTGACCCTGCTCTCCCTGGCCCTGCTCCCCTGGGCCCTGTTCCTCCTGGGCCCTGCTCCCTCTGGTCTCTGGCTTCCTCTAGCCCTCCTCCCCCGGCACTGCTCCCCCCAGCCCTGATCCCACTTGCCCCTGCTCCCTTGGTCCTACTCTCCCTGGCCCTGTCCACCTGGTCCTGCTCCCCTGGGTCCTGTTCCTGCTGGGCCTGCTCCCCTGGGCCCTGATCCCCCTGGTCCTGCTACCTTTGGGCCCTCCTCCTCCTACCCCTGCTCCCCCTACCCCTGCTCCCCCATGCCCTGCTCCCCCTGGCAGTGCTCCCCATGGGCCCTGCTTTCTCTGGGCCTCCTCTGTCAAGCCCTGCTCCCCATGGTACTGCTCACCCTGCGCCCTTCTCCCCCTGGCCCTTTTTCCTCTGGCCCTGCTCCTCCTGACCCTGTTCCCCCTGGTCATGCTCCCCTGGCCCTGCTTCCCTGGGCCCTGTTCCCCCTGGGCCCTGCTACTTCTGGTTCCTGCTTCCTCTGGCCCTGTTACTCCTGGCCCTTCTCCCACTGGCCCTGCTCCCCCTGGTCCTGCTCTCCTGGGCCCTGCTGCCCCGGGCCCTGCTCCCTCTCCTCCTGCTTCCCCCTGGCTCTGCTCCCTCAGGCCTTGCTCCTCTAGGGCCCTGCTCCCCCTGGTCCTGCTTCCCTGGTCCTACTCCCCCTGGCCCTGTCCCCATGGCCCTGCTCCCCTGGGCCCTACTCCCTCTATTCCTGCTCCCCTGAGCCCTACTCCTTCTGGCCATGCTCCCGTGGACCCTGCTCCTGCTGGGCCTGCTTCCCCGGGCCTTGCTCCCGCTGGCCCTGTTCTGCTGGGCCCTCCTCCCCATACCCCTGCTCCCCCTACCCCTGAACCCCCGTGCCATGCTCCCCCTGGTCATGTTCCCCATGGGCCCTGCTCCTTCTGGCCCTGCTTCTCCTGGCCCTTCTCTCCCTGGCCCTGTTCCCCCTTGCCCTGGTCCCCTGGGCCCTGCTCCCTCTGGCCCTACTCCCCATGTGCCCTGCTCCTCCTGGCCCTAATTCCCTGGTCCTGCTATCCTTGGGCCCTGCTCCACCTGGTCCTGCTCCCCATGGGCCCTGCTCCTTCTGGCCCTAATCCCCTGGCCCTGCTCCCCATGGCCCTGTTCCCCTGGCCCTATTATCCTGGGCCCAGCTTCCCTTAGCCCTGTTCCCCTGGGCCATCCTCCTCCTGGGCCCTGCTTCCCCTGGACCCTGCTAGCCCTGGTCCTGCTCCCTCTGGACCTTGCTCCCACTGGTCTTGCTCCCCCTTGTCCCTGCTCCCCCGGGCCCTGCTCCCCTGGGTCCTGCTTCCCCTGATCCCTGCTTCCCCTGGTCCCTGCTGCCCCTCTCCCTGATCCCCTTGGCCCTTCACCCCTGGGCCCTGCTATCCTGGGCCCTGCACCCCCTAATCCTGCTCCCCCCGGGCCCTACTCCCCTAGCCTCTGCTCCCTTTGGGCCCTGATGCCTTAGGCCCTGCTTCTCCAGGCCCTTCTCCCCCGGGCCCTGCTTCCTGGGCCCTGTTCTCCCTGGAGCTGAGTCCTTGCTGCACCCAGTTTGGAGGGCACCTATGCAGCAGGGCAGCAGAGTGGTTCCCAGGGGTCCAGTGCTGCCCTGGTGCTGGCCCAGGCAGGTTCTGTGCTGGATTTGCAGCTGGGGTGCAGGCAAGGCTTCAGGAGGGGAAGTGGGTGGCATGTAGAAGGCCCTGGGCGACAGGCTAGGCCAGGAAGAGCAGGAACAATAGGTTCACTGGGTTGGCTTCAAATCATGACTTCTCAGTGACGACCTGTATGAATGGAGCATGGAGGAAAAGCTTCAGGGAAATTTGGCTCTGTGGGGAGCAGAGGCCCCATTGTGTCCAGGCCCCTGCGAAGGCACTGATGGCCAGGGGCTTCGCTCCTCTTCCAGGCTGCAGCTCATGGTCCCCGTGTTCTCCAGTGAAGATGGGCATGGATAATGTGCCTGTGATTATGGCCAACGAGGGGCCTCAGGCCTTTGCTAGGCAGGTGGAGTGGCTGCCGCAGGACTGCAGGCCATCCCACACCCACAGAGGGGGCAGGGGTAGAGAGGCCGTGGGCTCTATCCATCAATGGAGGAGAGATGGCCCTGCGTTGTCCTCCTGCTGCCATTATGGGCTGGGGCATCCTGGTACCAGTACTCATTGAAAGGCCTCTCCAGTGGCCACTCCCGTGCCAACAGCTGTGACCCAGCTCACCCAGCACCCTTCTCCAGGAAGCTCCCTGGCCAACCCACCCTTTAGGCCCTCTCCCTGGCTACCCATGGTCTAGGGTCTCCACCCCTGGTCAGACCAGGTTCCTCTTCACTGTGGGGGTACTTGGTGATTCTGGAACTCTGCCCCTCCCAGTAAGGTGGGAACAGCTTCCTTGGACAGCTGGAAGGCAGGCAAGGCCTCCAACAGTGGTGGGGTCAGGGGAACGACTCCTGCAGAGCCCCACTACTCGGCCTTCAGTGCCTTCATTTCCCCTTCTATCACAAAAGCCAGGTGAGAGTGGGTTGGTGGTACAAACCCCCCCACAATACCCAAACCTCCCCACAATACCCCTCAAAACGCCACCCTCCTTTTCCCTGTGGGCCATGCTAGTGTCCTGGGGCCACCTTTGCCGCACACCTCAGATGGGCAGCTTGGACAATGGAGGAAGCTCAAGATCAAGGTGGCAGCATGTGGCTCCTCCTTAGGCTGGAAGGGGAGTGTGCTCGGGCCTCTAGCTTTCCTGTGGTTGTAGCCACCTCTGGTTTTGTGCCTGTAGACACACCTTCCCTCATCCCCCCAGACCCCAAGGACACACCCAGGAGGCAAGTACACCCCTCTCCCTGTGCCTTTTCTTCAGTTTTAACCACAATGACCTATTTCCCCTGAGACCACATTTTGTGGAACTGCAGGTTAGGAGTATCTTCCCTTCTCTTAGGGAAGAAGTCCAACCCTGGGCATGTGGAGAGGGTGGCCTGGCTCTGGACTGGGCACTGAGTAGCTCTTTCTCTCCCTCCCCACCTCCATCCTCACCCCTCCTGAGCTCTCTGACCTCTCCTTATTCATGGTGTCCCTGCCCTGCCAGACCAAGCCACTCTGTGTCCTGCGGGTGACCCCGGCAGGTTGTGGAGCATCCGCAGTCACCACTGAGGAACTAGGAGTCCTGTAATGGAAGGCTCTCGGGCACCGGTTGTGCCTGCACCTTGCTGGCACACAAGGGGGACTCACGTGTCCTGCCCAAAGTTCACCATCCACTGGTGGGCAAGGAACCCTGATTCAGAGGGCCCTGGGGCAGATGGAGGGGCACACATGTACCCAGCTAGCAGCTGAATGACCTGGGCATCCCTCTCTGTGGCCTCTGCCTCCAGCAGTGCCCAGTTGGGTGACAGGACCAGGGCAGTGGGAGCTGGCCCTGCAGTCCTGGCAGCTTTCAGTTGGAGGTGGGGCTGATGGAGAAGGTCAGAGCACCTCACTGCGTCACCCAGGTGGATCCCAAACTCCTGGGCTCCAGCGATCCTCCCACCTCAGCCTCCTAGGTAGCTGGGCTACAGGCCCACGGCCCTAAGCCAGACAGAATGGAGACCAGTCACACTGTGACTGTGCAGGTGAGCTGGCTAATCCTGAACTCCCCCTCTGGGGTCAGTGGCCTGCCTGGTGTCCTGCAGGACCCCAAATCTGAGCCCAGCACCCGGCCCTGGGCTCACTGCAGCAGCTCAGTTGTCAAAGGTGTGGACTGAGGCTGTGCTTGAGCCTCATCCCTGCACCTGACCCTGTCATCCAGAAGGCCAACAGGGTCACCTGTTGTCAAGGATGTCAACTTGCAATCCAAGTCTGGGAACCACATGGCTCAGCTTGTGTCCACCAAGGGCTAGGGTGTGTGGGGGGGAGGCATGCCTAAAAAATGGCCACAGTGGTCATGGTCATTTGGGGGCTTACAGCTTCCCAAAGCAGACATGGTCCCTAAAAAGGCAAGCACATAACTTACACCTAAAGAGGATTTAGTGGCAGGGCGTGGGCTGCTTCCCAAGGATAGGTTTGGTCAGGGGCCATTTTTCACAGAGAAGCAGGTGCCCTGCATGCCCCTGGTCAGAACCCCTGACTGGCTGGACAGACATAGCTCCAGGACCAACTAGAGCAGGGCTACAGCCTGGAGGGACAGCTGGGCTGGGGTGGCATGCCAACTCAGAGTCTGATGTTCTGCTCCTGGTCACTCCACAGATAAGAGAAAGGCTTGGAGGCCCACTGAAGATTCTCCTTTGAGCCATAAGTTTCTTCCCCAGGCTTCAGATCTGGGTGGTCAGAGCAGGGCTTTGCCAGGAGCCAGATGCCCTGTTCAGCTCCCCTTTACTGGAAGAAAGTGTCTGTCCCTGGTATGGGCAAG
This sequence comes from Callospermophilus lateralis, assembly GCF_048772815.1. Lineage (NCBI taxonomy): Eukaryota > Metazoa > Chordata > Mammalia > Rodentia > Sciuridae > Callospermophilus > Callospermophilus lateralis. The sequence goes on from NW_027512429.1 coordinate 441,824, forward strand.
CATTCAGGGCCAGCTCAGGGCTCCATGTGTCCACAGTATGGGCTTCTGGGAGCCAGGACCCTGCTTGGACCCACAGGCTTCCTCCCAGAGGAACTGCCATCTGGGGCCTGCTGGTGCAGAACCTTCCTGGAGAAGCAGCTGCTACACAAACCATGGCCAGCTTCCAGGACACTCAGGAGTCAGGATGCAGGCTCCAGGGCCGGGGCCAGCCAGCTGGGCCTCAGCTTCAGCTCAAGTGGAAGAGGATGAGGGTCGGGGTGGTGGCGAAGAGAGCCCAGCAGGCAGGGAGGTGCTTGCCCAGCATCGAGGATGTAGGGACAGGAGGAGCTGGGTTGTCAGACTTCCCAGGATCCCCAGGGCTGACTTTTGGTGACCTAGGGGTTTGGGTTCTTTCCTTGGCTCTGAATGTTTCTGGTTTCCTGGCCTGGGAGAGCTGGCTGCCCATTCCAGGTAATCAGACTGTGGGGGGCCCTAGGCAGGCATGCTGCCATGCCCAGTGTCCCTGGTGGTGGGGCCTAATCAGCCCAGGCAGGAGTAGAAGCCCAGCCAGAAGTCCTTTTTTCCTGGGCTCCCCTGCTGGGCAGGATGAGGTCTGAACCCTGCTGCTCTCCTTCTTCCTAGACAGGACAGCCCTCCACTTTCCTTGAGTGGCGGGAGCCTACCAGACCCGGCCTTTCCAGGGGGGCCTGTGGTAGCACTGTCTTCTACCTATCGCCCCAGTCCAGTGGGGCACCCAGCTGCTGGAGGGTCATTCCACCAACCTCCTTCCCAGGCAACTCAGCCATCAGAAACAGGCAAGTCTGAGAAATTATCATGGCCAGGACAGGGCTGAGGTGACAAGATGACAGATGTCACATGGGGACCTGGATGTAATCCTTCACAGACAGAAGGGGAAAGCAGTAAGTCTGAATAAACTTGGGCTTTAGTTAACAGTACCAATATCAACTGGTTTGTTGTAACAAATGTATTACACTAAGATGTTGGTATGGGGGAAATCGGGTGCTGAGTATGGGGACTACCTGTATTATCTTTGCAATTTTCCTTTGTACTCAAAACTGTTCTAAATGATGGCACTTATTGGTAAATGGGTGGAGCTGGAGAATATCATGCTAAGCGAGATAAGCTGATCCCCAAAAAACAGAGGCTGAATGTTTCTTTCCTCTGATATGCAGATGCTAATTCACAATGAGTGGGGACTAGGGAAGAAGAGAGTTACTGTAGGTAGAAGGGAGTGAGGGAAGGAAGAGGGCATGGGGTAGAAAGGACAGTAGAATGAATCGGACATCATTACCCTACATGCATATGTGACTGTAGAGCAGGTGGGATTCTGCACCACATGCAACCAGAAGAGTGAGAAGTTATACTCCACTTGTGTGTGATGTGTCAAAGTGCTTTCTACTGTCATGCATAACTAATTGAAAAATTTAAAAACAAATGAAGGTCAGCATGAGCATGATAAGGAACAGTTTTGAAATAAAAGAATAAACAACAAAATACTGTTCTAAAAACAGTACATTATAAATGCCTTTGAGTGTGGGCTACAGATGACACCACAGGTGCCCTTTGCCATTTGAAGCTGGCAGTGAGGATAGAGGCTTACTGTACTGTCCCAGTTGCTCTTGTAGTGTCTGAAATTTACATCACAAATATGGGTCTGGCAGAAACCAACAAAGTGGTGCTTGGGAATCTTTCTGCCCAGCACCTGGCTCAACTCGAAGCCACATACAAGGGCCTTGTTGAAACAGGTTTATAACTGGACACCCCTCACTGGCACACCTTGCCTTCCACCCTGACCCTGGAGTGGGTCCCACAGATGGTGTAGCAAAGACCTGGCAAGGGGGTGGGAGTGGGCGGCTGCACAGGGTGTCCTGGAGCTTCTGCTGGTGGGAGGGGCCTTTAGTGCCTGTCCTGTGTGATGGGTGCTTTGCCTGCCTCCTCCTGGGGCTCCTCCCCATCCCCCTTCCTGGGCCTCAGCAGCCCCAGGTAGCTGGGCCTGCAAGTATGCACTGCCACACCTGGCCAGCAACAGAGCAGGAGCTAATGAGCATATGGTGCAGGGGACACTGCTCCTGAGGCAATTGTCTGGGGGTCCTGGTGCAAGGGAATTTAGCCCTGGCTCTCTTGCTCCTGGAGCTTGCTCTTAGGTGGGGCAAGGGTTATGGAGAATTTGTGCGGTGCAAGGACGGAGCCCCCCTGGCTCCCATAGTCCATCTCATACATTGGCTTCTCAAAGTCCCCATGCAGATACTCATAGCAGGTACCGCTACCTCCATTCACAGGCACAGGAACTGAGGCTGGGAAAAGCTACACAGTGGGAGACTGCAGAGCTATGGTGCCCCTGGGCAGCCTGAGACCCCTCTGCCTGCACTCCACCACCCTCCATCCTCCATGTTTTCCTCTGCCTTAGTACTTGGGGACCTTTTGCTGGGCCATTATAAGGAGTGGAAATAGTGTACTTGGAATCTGCAGCTCAGGATCATCCAGAGAGCAGCTGTTAGGCAAATGTAAAACAGGGTAGAAGAACTACCTGGATGGCTTCCCTATCCAAGAAGTGACCTCACCTATGGTTAAATCCATGTGTCGCTCTGTGTGGGCGAGGGGTGCCTAGCTGAAACATTCTGGGCATGTCTGGAGGGTGTTTCTGGATGAGATTAGCATTTGACTCATAGACTAAGCAAAGCAGATGGGCCTCCTGGGTGGGGACCTCACTTCATCCATTGAGGCCTCAATGGAGAAAGGGGAGAAAAGGCCGAGGGATTCTGCTCCTTTCTTTCCCGCCTCCTTTTCTGAGTGGAGATGCTGCATTTCCTCTTCCCACCCTTGGACTGAGGTCCACCTCACCAGCACCCTTGTTTCTAGGCCTTTGACTTGAGCTAAACACCACCACAGGCTTCTCTGGGTCTCCTATGACTCCAAGGCAGCAGATCTTGGGACTTCTCCTTAATAGAGCAGTCAGTTCCTCAGCACTCACTCCTTTCTCTCTGTACATCCTCTCGGTTCTGTGTTTCTGGAGAACCCTGACCAATAGGACGTGATGGAGAAAGATGATCCACATGTGTGCCTTGCTGGGTCCTGGCTTTCCTCAGACCATGTGGTCCTGTGCTCTGCCCAGGTTCTTGGGGCAACAGAGGGGAGGAAAGGAGAGAGGAAGACACGCTGTGGAGGGCAAAGGCACCTGCTGCAGGGCTCACAGGGCAGCATGTGGTGGCTGAGCTGTGTGGGGGGCAGTGAGTAGGAAATCGAGAAGGCTAGGGGCTAGGAGGACAGGGAGAATGCATCTCCTGTTGGTCACAGTCCTTCTGGGTTCTCAGACACCAGCAGACTAGGCTTGGGTTATGCTGAATACCCTTCAGTGATCTGGGCAACACCACCCGTGAGCCATAGGAATCAGCACTCAGTCCATGAACAAGAGCCCTTTCCTTAGACCACAGTGCAACCACCTCACCATGGACCGAATGCTGAAGCCTTCATACAGCATAGAATGGAAACTTCCAGAATGGTGAACAGCTTGTTGATTAGGTCAGTGTGGGCCGACACTCCAAATGTGGGTGTCCTAGAAAAGGAGAGGTCGGGACTACTTTTGTATCTTTTCTCAACAAACTCATTAATTCTTAGAGATAACTGTATGCAAACCAGGATCAAGGGGGCTTCCTGAATCACCATGAAGTTCTGGCTTTACTTGGAAGGAGAGGATGTCCCCACAAAGGGATGGGGAGACTTTGATTCCCCAGAAGAAGAGCTGATTGATCTTTGCATGTCTGATCAGCGTGGCTGCAAAGTGCACATGAGGTCCCCTGGTCCCTCTGAGGGTGTACTTTCCCCAGTTCGGCTGTCAGCAGGGACCTACCTTGGCTCCCTCCTCAGTGTGCCATCCTGAATCCTCAAACCTATGATGTCACAGGCATCTTGTTCTCTGAAGTCACCTGCTGTGTCTTGAATGTTTGTATCCTCTCCACCCCCAAATTCAGGTGTTGAAATCTAAACCCCCAGCATGATAGTATGAGCAGGTGAAGGCTTTGGGAGGTCCTCAGGTGGAGGGTGAAGGCTCACAGGTGGGATTAGTGTCTGTGTAAGAGATAGCCCCAGAATGGCCTTCTCTCTTCCATCATGAGAAGAATCAGTGAGAAGGCGCCATCTTTGAATCAGAAAGCAGATTCTCACCTGATGTGGAATGTGCTGACACCTTTTTCTTAGATTTCTCAGCTTCCAAAACTGTGAGAAATACCTTTCCATTTTTCTGCTATAGCAGCCTGAACAGATTGACCTTCCCTCCTGCCCTCTCCAGGCCTCTAGCCAGGGACTGTCCTATGCTTTTGTGGGTTCACATAATTGACTGGACTTGCCTGGATGATCCAGGATAATCTTCCTATTTTGAAGTCCCTGCCTCAGTTACACCTACTGAGTCTCTTCTGCCATCCAATAGAAACATTCCAGGTCCCAGGTCCCAAGGCGTGGGCATCTTTGGGGCATGCCACCTCAGACTGGGGAGAGAGAGCATTTGATGGGGACAGGGAGCCCAAACAACCATGGCCTTTGCAGGAGCCCCGGGACCTTCCACTGCAGGGGGAAGGTGGTTGAATGCCCCTGGGTTCAATCCCCTGTACAAAAAAAAAAAAAAAACAAAAAAAAAAACATGGCACTAACATAACTCCCATCCACATGCTATTCTTACAATGTGATGTTGAGAAATCTCCATTAAGAGGTGGGATCATGTGTTCCCACCTCTTGAAACTGGATAGAACTTTTTTGGGGGGATACTGGGGATATAACTCAGGGGCATCACCCCCTTTGTGAGCATCAAGCACAGTCCAGGCACAGAGTCACCAGCCACACTCGGCTGGCTAAAGTAGGTTATAGGTTCATTCCAGATGCAACATTGGGGGAGCAGAGGGACGGGTGTGGGGGAGGAAAGCATTTCCTCTACCCTCTTAGATTCTATGTCTGTGACCCTGTCAATTAAATTGGTAAGAGATAAACCAGAGAGAATTTTATTTGAAGTTAATATTTTATCAACAAGTATATATTAAAAAATTAAATCACATTTGATGTTAATAGTTTAATTTCACTTATTCAGAGATATCACAGAAAAAGAAATGAAAACCCCAAGAAGCAGTTAGATCTAACACTTTCTTGACCATTTTAACAAAGTGGAATATTATGGGATGGCAATCCTGACCCTCTATCAGCAGTTCCAGAGAAGGGGTTATCAGGATTTGGGAGTTCACTGGGGTTGTCCTTGGGGAAAGACTCCTACAGGGAAGTGAGAGACATCAGGTTCCACATTGGCTTGGTGTTTGATCTTGAAGGAGACATTAGTGCATGCATTCTTATTTCAACCAAGGAACAGAATTTACTTTTTGAAATGGAAATTTTAAAAGCTTGAGATACATTTCACTCATGAACTGCTAGAATGACAGTACCAGGGCTCAGTTGCTTTCTGCTTCTGCTACTCCACCAAGATGGAGAAAAGCCTCATTCCAAGGATTCAGTGGTGGGACATCTGTCACCTCTCTTTCTGCACAGTCTGGCTGGGCACAAAGTCACGAGCCACTTAAACAGGAACAAACTTTATTTTGAAACTCCCGCCAATGCCCTGTATGCTCCCGGGAAATATGCAGACCCACAAATGCGGCGTTCCCCGGGGCCACACTCCAACAGGAAATCCCTCCTCCAGAATTCCCTTCTACCGCACTTCCCCAACCAATGGGAACTCTCCAGGAGCCCCTGTAGCAGGCCAAGGTGGACAGCAGTGGTCTAATATCCATTTGAATGCAGATCTTAACATAATCATATCATCTCAATGGCTTGCTGGCATCACCTTTCAACCAAAAATGCCTTGCATCATTACTATTTGGCTATGGCTCTTAGCATCTCCCCCCTTCTGTTTAATTAAGCAACAAGCAATGTGGCTTAGGGACCGTGCCTGTTAGGTTGTCCAATTCAACATATGGTCCTTATCCATCATTGGATGAGCTGACCTCTAGGTGTCAGCCTCCTGTCTTAGGTTGATATCACTGCAATTGGATCATACCCATTACTGACTACCAGTCCAGCATACAGCCATACTTGTGGACAGGCCTACCTATGCACCAGTGGGGGGGGGGGTGAGGTTCTTTGCCTCACCTCTGTTGGCCCCCAAATTTGGCCTTGGTGCCAGTGGGGGGGGGTGAGGTTCTTTGCCTCACCTCTGTTGGCCCCCAAATTTTAGACCATCACTAGTAGAAGGGAGGAGGATACAGAAATGTCACGACACCAAGCCAATTGACGGCTTCTTTGGAAAAATTGTATCACCAGTGACACCATCAGCAAAGATACGCCAGCACTACCACAATTCGCTGCACCAACAGATAGTTCACAATGCATACAAGTGATACATAGTCCAGGCAAGTTTTGCAAGTAGTTCCAAGTGGAGGAATCTATCAATATGTCCATTCCCTCCCAAAGTAAATCAACTCCTTGATTGAGCATTACTTGTTGAGTTATTATTCATTGATGCATCAGTTTATACAGTTTGTTGTGATAAATATCGAAGAAGCTGTAGTTTGGTTTCATCCTTGTCTTCACTGACACTGGGATGAAGATAGGAATTCTGACAATGATGTTAAAAAAATTATGTAACATTCCAACAGGTACTAAGAAAACAATTTTCTGAACAATTTACATTATCCTGAACAGAATTATTAAATATAATGAAAAGGAAAGGTGAAAGTAAACAAACAGATCTGTTAACCTTCTTATTTTTTCACATATTAAAACAATCCTCAATAGCTGTTTACCCAGTTAATTAAACCATTAAAATCATGTGAATAATAAAATTTGGATCCATTTTTTCATGAGCGCTCCTCATATATGATACATGGACATACGCGCATACACACATACAACACAAAACAGAAGTGTGCACACAAACATACAACACATAAGACAATAGTAAAGGCCTTGTAGATTTACATAGGTGAAATCTCCATTGCAATGTATAAAAACTCCACAGTCAAAAAATAAAACTGATCAGAAAAACATTAACCTAGGTCTGTATGAGCTCAAAAATAAAATAGAACTTTATGATGTGGGAAAAGGCAATAATAAAATAGATATTGAAAAAAGCATCCTGGTTAATCACTGTCGCAAATGTAAGAATAGCCAAGCTGGAGCTCTGGATATCAGCTGTTATGGATTTGAGTCAAACCATCTTCTTTTTGGTCTGTAGAAATCACTTTGGTTAGTCTCTCTGGAATCCAAATAGGCTGCTGTACTCCCTGTGGAAACACACAAACAGAACCCCGACTCCAGACAATCACTGGGTCAGGACCTTTCCATTGTCCTGTTAGAATATCCTTCCAAAGTACCTTAGGCTTATGTACATTTTTTGGATACAAATGTCTTTCTGCAGCACTAAGCCCTGATGAATCCAAATTTTAAAAGTTTAGAGTAAAAAGGGTTATTTCAAGTTTATCTTTGGGGGATAAATACCCCTTTCCAATTCCGTCTTTTTGCTTTAATAAGTATATTTTAATAGTTTGATGAGCTCTTTCAACTATGTCTTGTCCCTGTGGATTGTATGGAATTCCTATTATGTGAGTAATGCCAAATGATGAGCAAAATTGTTTAAAAGAGTTAGAGGTATAGCCAAGACCATTATCTGTTTTTAACTGTTTTGGAGTGCCCACAGTGGCAAAATTTTGTAAGCAATGAGCTATAATATCTTTAGTTTTTTCCTCTGGCATGAAGGGAGCCCATCAAAAATCTGGAAGAAGTATCAACTGTAACATGCAAATATTTTAATTTTCCAAATTCTGGCAAGTGTGTGACGTCCTACTGCCAAATATGGTTAGGTATCAGTCCTCTAGGATTGACTCCAAGATTAACTTGTGGTAAAACGGTCACACAATTTTGACATTGTTTTATTATATGTCTGGCTTGTTTCTTAGTAATTTTAAAGCACTTTTGTAAAGTATTAGCATTGACATGGAACCTTTTATGAAAATTTATAACTTCTTCTATTGTGGAGAAAATATGTATGTCATGTGTAGATTTATCTGCTAAATCATTGCCAAAACTAAGGGCTCCGGGCAATCCTGTATGTGCCCTGATATGTCCTATAAAAATGGATCTTTTCTGTCCCAGATTAGACTTTGTATAGTGGAAAACAAAGAGAAAAAAGTAGAGGAAGGGGAAATCCTACCAGCATCTTTAAGGGATACTATAGCATTAACTACATACTGACTATCAGAGAATAAATTAAATACAGAATCTTTAAACATCACAAAAGCTTGTAATACTGCATTAAGCTCTAACTTTTGAGCTGATTGTTTGGGTACTAAAAATGTAAAAGTTTGATCAGGGGTAACTACTGCTACTGTACCATTATTTGACCCATCAGTGAATATATTTGGAGCATTCATGATAGGTTTGTGGGTTTTTTTTTGTCATTTTTGGAAAAAGTACAGGATGTGAAGACCAAAAAGACAACAAAGGATTAGATGGTAAGTGATTATCAAATGAAACATTAGATTTACACATGATTATTGCCCAAGTATTTAACTCATTAGTTAACTCATCAATTTGATCCATAGTATATAAAGAAATAATTTTATTTGGAGAAATCCCAAACACTCCCTTTGTTGCTCTTATTCCTTTGAGTATTAATTGTCCTACAGCCTCAGGATACCTAGTAAGAATAGTGTTAGGAGAATAAGATAAATGTATCCACAATAATGGATCTTCTTGCCAAAATACCCCTGTAGTAATATTTTTTGTTGGTAGTACAATAAATAATAAAGGCAAACTTATATCAATTCTATCCAAATGCATATTTTCCATATATATTTCAATAATTTTTAATGCCTTTCTTGCTTCAGGCGTTAACATGTGGGGTGAATTAGGATCTGATGGACCCTTTAGGATATCAAATAAAGGTCCCAACTCTCCTGTTGGTATGCCTAGATAAGGCTTTATCCAATTTATGTCTCCAAATAACTTTTGAAAGTCATTAAGTGATTTGAGTTGATCTATTTGTATTTGAATTTTTGGTGGATGGACCATGGTTGAGGATAATAGAACTCCTAAATAATTAATTGGAAGATTTAATTGTACTTTATGTATTGCTATCTCTAGATTATAATTTTTTAATAAATTTGTAAGTGTGGCATAACATTCTAGCAATGTGTTTTTATCTTTATGTGCCAATAATACATCATCCATATAGTGAAATATTTGTAGTTCAGGATTTTAATTTCTAAGTGGCTGGATTGCTTTGTTAACATAAATCTGACACATAGTTGGACTGTTATCCATCCCTTGAGGGAGCACTTTCCATTTATCTCTGATCAGGACCTTCATGGTTCAGTGCAGGGATAGTAAATGCAAAATGTGGACTTTCCTCAGGATGAATTGGAATTGAAAAAAAAAACAATCTTTAATATCTAGCCAAAACATACCAGGTTTTTGGCAAAGCAGACAATTGGGGAATCGCTGATTGAGCAGGTCCCATAATAACCATCTCATTATTAATGGCTCTTAAATCTTGCAATAATCTTCATTTACCAGATTTCTTTTTAATGACAAAAAATGGGAGTATTATGGGGAGATACAGAAGATTGTATATGTCCCTCTGCTAATTGTTGTTTGACCAGGTCATGGGCTACTTGTATCTTTTTTTTAGTCAGGGGCCACTGAGGAACCCATACTGGTCTTTCTGATTTACAAGTAATTTTTATTGTCTCAGTGGCCCTTTCTGAAAACCCAATCCATGTCTATTTTTTCCTTGATATATTTTAATTGATGCTCTTATACCTTGTTCTTGTTCTCTTAATCTTTTTTCTTTCCTAAAGCCTTGTCTAGCCCTAGTAGTGGGCGTGTTAGGATTGATGTTATTTGTTAATGTCAAACCTAATTGATCTAGGACATCTCGTCCCCATAAATTTATAGGAATATGATCCAATACATATGGCTGTATAGTTTCTTCGCATCCTTCAAGATCCTTCCAATCTAATACCATTGCACTTCTATGGGGATTAGTCGCCACTCCTAGGCCTCGAAGCGTTTGAGTGGCTTGTTGTAATGGCCAATGTTTTGGCCATTCTTGACGGGATATGATGCTAAGTTCAGCTCCTGTGTTCAGTAGCTCATTAAATTCATGTCCTTGAATATTTAGTTTTAGCATTGGGCGAGAACCTAAATTTAAAGACAGCATAGCCCAATCCACACCTGTGGAGCCTAATCCCCTGGAACCTCTTTCTGCAGTACGACTGGAAAATTTATCATTCAGGCTGGGTATTATTAATAACTGTGCTATTCTATCTCCTGGTAAAATTACTGATATACCTCTTGGAGAACTAGCTATAATTTTTATTTCACCTTCATAATCGGGATCAATTACTCCAGGACTGATCATAAGTCCTTTTAGTGTAGAAGAACTGCGTCCCAATAATAAGCCTACTGTTCCATGGGGAAGAGGTCCTTTTACTCCTGTGGGAATGATTTGAATTCCCATCTCTGGAGTTAGTACTGCTCTGGCAGAGGCACAGATGTCCAACCCTGCGCTCCCTCTGGTTTGTCTGATGAGGGATTTAATGGATTATGTGTCCTGGGCACTACCCTGATGGTGTTGCTGGGTTCCTCCATTGCCCCGTATATTTGTGTTTGTGGGCCCCAGAGCATTGGGCCCCCCTGTCCATTTTTTGGCAATGGAGCCTGATGCCTTTCTCCATGATGTCGTGGGTAAACACTTGGTCCTTGTCCATTTTTTGATAATGGAATACCCTCTATGGTGGCTTGAGAATGGCATTCATTAGCCCAATGTCTCCCTCTATGGCATCGTGGGCAAATACCTGGTATTCTATTCCTTTGATACCTAGCTTTGTAAATCCTCCGCCTATGGGGCAATTCCTTTTAAAATGTCCTGTTTGTTCACAATTGTAGCATGTTTTTGGCCTGGCATCTAAAGCCTGTTGTACTGCAGCTGCCAAGACTTGCCCTTGTTCATTAATGTCTCTACATAATTTAATATATGTGTTTAAATCTTCATGTCTCCATGGTCTAATGACCTCTCTGCAGTAATGATTTGCTTGGTCATAAGCCAGTTGTTTTATTAATGGCATTGCTTGTTCTGTATCCCCAAAAATTCTGGCAGATGTTTGAATAAGCCTATCTACAAATTCAGTGTAAGGTTCATTAGTTCCTTGTATTACCTTAGATAATTGTCCTTGTAAATCTCCATGCCCCTGTAAAGTTTTCCATGCCCTAACCGCATCTACAGCAATTTGTGCATATACGCCAGGATCATATTCAATTTGTTGTCGTTGACCCTCATAAGGTCCCTTTCCTAACAACATATCTAGATTTCTTTGAGGGTAACTGGTTGCTGCATTTTGCCTAGCTGTCTCCTTGCAAAATTTCTCACTGGCAAACTTCCATAATAAATATTGTCCTCCATTTAGCACAGATCGACACATCTTAGCCCAATCTGCTGGCATCATTTCCAAGTTGGTAATGGATTCAACCATGCTTACTGTGAAGGGTGCTTGTGGACCATAGGTTGTTACAGCCTCCTTTAACTGCTTCACTGTTTTGAAATCTAAAGCACTGTGAATTCGTTGCCCTCCTGCCTGCTCAAGTTCAGGGCATGCTAATCTTTGAGGTCCTGCCTCAGGATTCCATCTATCAACTACGGGAGTTGAGGGCCATTCAGCTGTTTTTATAGATGGAGCTGTTGGTTGAATTATGCCCTCTGGTGATAGAACGGAGTTAGTAGCAGCCTCCTGTTGTAGTTTCCCATCTGATACCTGTTTGTCCTTTAAGCTTTCTTCCTTTAATTTTTTTTCCTCTATCTGACTTGGTCAAGAGACCTTCCCTTTTGCTTGAAGTAACATGTTTTCTACCATAGTCTGGACCTCTAACAATTTTCTTAACAGTTTTTCGGTTTGTTTTTTATTAATTTTTAATCTACTATAAAGATAATGCAACCCAATAAGATAGCATAAAACAAAACCAAAACAGAATGAAACAAAAACAGAACAAAAAAATCGTTGTATCAATTTTCTCTTTCTCAGGGCCGAACAACTTCAAACCTTGAGCCAACCATTTTTCCCAGTTTGCCTGAGAAAGTTTTAGGGATAGGCAGCTTGAAACAAAAACAAAATAAATCAAAACAAGAACACATTGTTTTTTTAAATGGTCACTCATTCTCTCGCCTTCCCTCAGGGGCGAGCAATTTTGCTTACCTCCAAGTTTCAGGCATCCCCCGCATGGGCCACCAATTGCTGCAGTCTGGGGGCTGGGCAAAAAATCACCAGCCACTCAAACAGGAACAATCTTTATTTTGAAACTCCCGCCAATGCCCTGTATGCTCCCGGGAAATATGCTGACCCACAAACGCGGCGTTCCCTGGGGCCACATTCCAACAGGAAATCCCTCCTCTGGAATTCCCTCCTACTGCACTTCCCCAACCAATGGGAACTCTCCAGGAGCCCCTGTAGCAGGCCAAGGTGGACAGCAGGGGTCTAATATCCATTTGAATGCAGATCTTAACATAATCATATCATCTCAATGGCTTGCTGGCGTCACCTTTCAACCAAAAATGCCTTGCATCATTACTACTTGGCTATGGATCTTAGCATCTTTCATTATTTTTACTTCTGAATTCAGAAAAGAGAGATGTCATGTGACAATGAGGAGGCAGGGATGTAGTTCCTGGCCAATGTGAAACATGCCATGTTGGGGTTGGACTGGCTTTGCAATCTGTGTTTCTTGGTTTTCCTGTTACCCAGGAGCCCAAGGCTACTGCCTCGATAAAGGTGTGCTTCAGTACCTGCAGGCAGAGGCATTGTCTGTGATTCAGCTTCTCTTGCCCACCCAGGACACTGCCTGGGAACATCCTCCACAATCCCATAGGGCCCTGTTACATAAAAATAACAGGAGGCTGTTGTTTTGGATAAGGCTCCTGCCCTGGGCCCCATCAGACGAGTCAAAAAATCAAAATGGTGTCACTCATGCTAAAGTTTCCTGTCACCAGGCTGAAACTAAGCTGTTCTCTGACTTTCCAAGAACTCAGGAGTAGAGAGATAACAGCCAAATTCCCCAGACCAGCAGTTTTAATTGGCATGATACTGAAGTTCTCTCTGTCTTAATCCTTACACGAAAATCAACCTGAAATAACCTGATGTGGACAAACCAGTTATTTTCCTATTGTTCTTTCCCCCTGCCTGTGGCTTACCCGGAAAGTAATTTTGAAATGAAGATTCCACCTCCTGAGTTTTCTTTTTATTTTTTAAATTTTTATTTTCTTCACCACTTTTCTATCTATAAAACCAAACTCTTCTGCACAACCCATCAGAACTGTATTTTGCAGAATGAAGCATTGCTTGATTCTAGAATTGAAAATAAGACAATTAAGATTTTTCATCAATGGTTGTACTTTTGTCCTTGGAGTCTTCCTGCTTTCTCCTGTTTATTCTAGGCCTGAGATGATCCCCCCCACCACACACACCTTGCAACTCCCTTCCTCATGAAGGTGATCTTGCAGATCCCGATGCTAATCCCCTCCTCCAGGAAGCCCTTCCCCATTCTCTTTATTTGGGTCAATTGCTTCTTCCTGGAAGGAAGACAGAAAGAAGGAAGGAAGGAAGGAAAGCATACTGTGATGTTTCCTGGAACTGTTTCCTGGATGCCCCATGAACACATTTCCATGTGAACTTGCTAGAACACTCTGACTTTCACAGAGTCCATAAAATATAACTGAAAATTAAAAGTGATGTTCTCTGATCCTAATGATTCACCTTTTGCCTGGTGAGCAATGCTGAACCTGGTAGAACCATTTTTTAAATATGTTCCCAAGTTGTTTGCTCTCATTTCCACTTAGGACGTTTGTGTGTATGTGTGTGTGTGTGTGTGTGTGTGTGTGTGTGTGTGTGACCTATAAACTATCAAATCAGCAACGAAGGGTGCCTGTACCCACCTCTCTTCAGTTTCCCAAAAAACTTTCTCAATGGATCATTGAAAAGTTCTCTAAGCTTAAAAAAAATTCAGAAAGGCAGATGGCCAGGAGCAGTTTGGCCTTCCTCTGTGCAGGTGGTAAATGGCCCTTTTACGTGGGACGAGAGTGCACTCATGTTCTTCCTCATCCTGTTCTGTTGGTGTGGTTTTGTGATGAAGTTTGATCAAAGCTGCCTCCCTCTCTGCCCTGAGCTGGTGCCTGGACTGAAGTAGAGACCACTAAGGCTCAGAAGGAACTCAGGGATCTCTAGGACAAGAGGGACATAAAAATATGTGGCTTAGAGGTTGAGCACCCTTGGGTTCAATCCCTGGTACAAAAAAAATTAATATATTGAGATGTAACTGGCATTTAAAACAAAAAGGAGCAAAATTTTAAAAATAGCGTACATAATGGTAAGCTTTTTTACCTTATAAGGTGTCCCCTTTCTCCATCATCGTATTTACTTTACTCTATCACAATGCACATTTCATCAGGACCCATCCTGCTATGAGACTTCAGGCATCTCTAGATGCTCTCCTTTCACTTTCTTTGATGACTTGCTTTCTTTCTGTTTCTTCTTCCTAGATCCTCACATTAGCAAACTGCTTTTCCACTAATTCTTTAAATGCTGGGTTCTCAGGTATCCTTCTCTCAGGCTTTAAGCTTTGCCTGGTGATCCTAGTGACATGGACAGTTGACACCCACTCATCTCTTGGTTGGCATCCCACCTTTCTCTTTCTCTGAAGTGCCAGATCCATATATAAAATATATATGCTGTATATGCTAAAAAGACATGTGTATATGTATGGATCTCAGCTCTCTATGTATTCTAGATATCAGTCCTGTGTGTCTCCGATACATCATATCTTATTCAGATCACTGTCTTTTCAGTTCCTTGATGGTGTTGTTTGTAGCACAAGAGTTTTTGGTTGGGCAAGCTCCAATTTATACTTTTTTCTCTCTCATTTCTATGATTTTGGTGATAGCTAAGAAATGATTGTCTAACCCACCATCATGAAGATTTATTCCTACAGTATTTTCAGAGTCTTGTGGCTTGGGTTCTCCTCCTTGTTAGATGATCCACTTTGAGTTGCTTTTGTAAATGGGAGAGGTAGGAGGCTCCACTTCATTCTGATCATCCTGCAACACTTGCAGTGGGTTGTCTTGATGTTCTCATTGGAAACCCTTTGACTATACCTGTGAAGAGTCTTCATTTTATTTCATGAAATTATTTGTCACTCTTCATACCAGTACTCATTCTCTTGGTTACTGTAGCTTTTGAGAAAGGCATGAAATATCTAAGGTTGTATTAGTTGTTGTGTCTAAAAGTTCAAAGGAAATTACATACAGAACAATCAGAGAAGTGGGTCTCTCTTATCTAGAGAACCAGCTGTCAGTAATCCCCAGGACTTGAGATCCCAGGGGTTACTCTGTGTCTTGTCACCATGCCCATTTACCACCCACTGGCCATGAGGGAGGCTCCGTGCTGGGCAATTGGAGATAAACTGAGCTCAGGAGGTGAGGTGACTTTCCCATGGTCACACAGCTGAGAAACTCTGGGACCAGAGCTTGAAGGCTGCCTGGGTCTAGAACCTCTGCTTTCCACTGCTTCCTTCTGAACTAACACTGACCTGCAGGAGTCACTGGGAGGTGCCAGGCACATTACCCTGGTCAAAACATTTCTTTGATGTGGTCAAATAGACATAAAACTTGCCATTTGAATAATTTGAAACATACAAAACAGTGGCCCTGAGTACATTTTATTTCATTGTTACTCCATTATCATGTTTCTCCAGCACATTCCATCTTCTCAAACTGAAACTGTGCTCCTATTAAACACAAACTCCCCATCTCTCCCCCAGTCCCTGGTACTCAGCATTCTATTTTCTGTCTCTATAGATTTAACTACTCTAGTTATCTCATTTAAATGGAATCACACAGTATTTCTCCTACTGTGACTAGTTTCATTCACTTACAGTAGTATCTTCCACGTTCATCTGCATTATGGCATCCATCCAAGTTCTAATCCCTTTTTCGAGACTGAATAATATTCCATGTATGTATATGTCACACTTCATTTATTAACTCATTGGTCAATGGGCATGTTTTATTTCCACTTCTTGGCTATTGTGAATGATACTGCTATGAGGCTGAGTGTGCAAATAGTTGCTCAAATCCTTGCTTGCAATTCTTAGCTGGATCCTGTGGTAAATTCTATGCTTAATTTTTTGAGGAATTCTCAGAGTTTTCAAATGTCACTTTTGAAAATGATTTCAGAACTGACAGTATTACCTTTGGGTTGCACTCAACAGAAGAAATTTTTGTCTTCCTGAGGCTAGTTTTTCTGTCTAAAGAAAATAAATAAATAAACAATTTTGGTGAAGCAGGTCAGGCTAACTTGCAGAATGTGACAGTGGAACAAAATCTACTTTTTGTGGTGTGCTTCCTAGTTAAAGAAGCAGTGCTTCCTCTGTGGGACCATTAATTCCAATAAAAATGCTAACCAGAAGTGAGAGGAAGACAGGCCTAAGAACCAGAGTAAGTCCCACCCCAGGCTCTGAGGACATTTGCAAGACAGAGTATCCAGAGCATTCACCCAGCATTGGTGCTCATCAGGTGCCAGCTTCTGATCCATGTTATTGCTGAAGGAGGAAGGTACAGGCCTAGGAATTTGGGGACAGGAACCTATTTCGTTAGTGGTAACAGCTGGAGATGCCAGAGGCTGTCATGAGGGTCCTTAATCAAGGTTGGATGTCAAGGGCCAGGCACCAAGATGGCCCCATGGCTTTTGTCTATATATGATTAAGAGACTTATTAAAACCCAAAGATGAACATGACTGTGTGCAGTGAAATATGGAGCTCCTCTCTCTTTTGTTCCCTCCCTTTCTTCTTTTCTGTCTTTCCATCTCTTTCTTCCTTCCTTTCTTTCTTATGAATAGTACTTACTGAGTATTCTGAGTACTGAGTGTTTAGTATGTGCCCGGCCTGCCAGCCTGAGATATGTCAATGAAGAATAAAATAAAAATCCTGCCTTTAAGGAGTTTATATCTTATGAACTAAACATCAGAAGTCCAGGGAATTTGATCTTCTATTTTACTGATGATAAGAACATATGTTTAGAAAACTGAAGAGCTTTTGTTAAAATAAATAAAAGAATTGGAATATAGAAAGAAGTGTCTGAAAACAAATTCAATGGATTAAAAAAAATGACATCTTTTCTTTTTAAATAGAAATGTGTTTTTTTATGAGAATAAAATATCTCCCCAAACATAAAATTTTTAAAAAGTTTCTTTTTTTCACCAAATACATGCAAAACACATTAGAAGAAAGATATGAAATGTCTTCGTAGAGTGTAAACTAGTTACTGAATACATGGAGAGGCATCCTGGGCTTATATAGAGTAGTGCTTAGAGCCCCAAAACACAAATCTTTGATAAATACATGTGCAAACATCATATCTAATTAAATTTTATGTTTATTATTTATATGTATAATATACTGAAAATATTAATAATTTTTATTATATTTATTTTATAGAATTGATGCAATTCCCAGTATCATTTTAATGGATTTTATTTGAATTAACAGAAAGTATTTCAAATTTGTTAAAAAAAATAAATATGTAAAAATTGTTAAGAAAATTTTAGACCAGAAATATAGAGTTGGGTATCGTGCTCTATCTAAAGTAAAACAATATAATAAGGTAAAACAATACAATGTAAGATAATATAATATAAAATAATAATATAAAATATGATAGAAACAATATAATACTACTGTAACCCAATAGAATAGAATTGGCAGGAAAAAATGAAACAGATCAGTTGACTTGAGATAGGTCCAAATGTATATAGAAATTTAATATATGTTTAAAACAACATTGTAAAAAACGTTTTATTGTGTACATTTGAGGCTTACCAAATGATGCTATGAGATACATATAAAAAATAAAATCATTACTGTAGTGAAGCCAATTAACACATAATCTCACATAATTAGTTTTTGAACATGAGCATCTAAAATCTACTTGTTTAGCAAAAATAAGTACAATTTTAGTTTTAAAAAATTTTTGCATCTAAAGCAACATTTTATTTACCTGGATGCAGTGAGAGGACACCTACCATTTGACATTTTTATTGTTGATTCTAGTTTGTTCATGCACAGTTAATCTCTCTCACACACACCTCTTCTAAATCAGGGTGAGGATTAGGGTTGAGGACTCTGGGGATCTCACATAAATAGAATCATTCGGTATTTTTTTCTTTGAGTATTGACTTATTCCATTTAGCACAATATCATCAAGGATCAATCATATTATAATATATGTCAGAATTTCTTTCCTTTTTAAAGGCAAATAATATTTCACTGTATGTACGTACTATATTTTATCTATCATTTCTGCTGATATAAAATTGATTTTAATAATGTACTTTATTTAATCCTGTAAACCCCACATATTATAATTCCAATGTGTAATCAGTGTAACAATTGAGGTGCTTTTGTTGGTTTTGTACCCAAGCTTTGGGATCTGGTGCACATTTTATACCTAGAACGTGTCTCAATTCAGAATCAGCCAATTCAGCTATACAGTGGCCATGTGTGGCTGGGGACTACCACTTTGGACAGCCATGGTTCTAGATTACCTATAATTAGCATGGGGTAAAGCTAGCATCCTTGTGAGAGAGTGGTCTCCTGGTGGGCACTTCCTGCTAACACAGGAAGTGTCGGCTGTGGCACCTACTATGCGGTCAATGTGGGTAGAATGATTAGCATGTGACCTACCTTGCCTCCTCCTAAAATTGAGAGGCTGACACCAGCATCATCCTGGAGACCAATGTGCCTGGGGTTCAGAGGCTCCCTGGCAGCATCTGAAAGGCAGAGATGAGGGGAAACTGTTGTTTTTGCTGGCCAACATACATGAAATTGGTTTTCTATGGCAATGTGGGTGCAGATCACCTCATCCATGTATTGACTTCACTGGGGAGAGGGGAGTGGGTAGTTGGCTTCTGAAAGATATCCCAAGCCCTTTCAATGCCTCTTGTGCATCCTACTTGAAGGGGCTCAAGTAGGTTCTGTTTTTTTTTTTTTTTTCCAGATGAACAAGAATGGATACCATGATGGATTGGAAACCACCTATTGCTACATATCTGCACACGAAGTGAACAGGTCTGTGAAAATACTGACAAGACAATGACATTCCATGTAACCTGCCTATTGTGTTTGAGGATCTTGGACACACAATTAAAATATGCCTCCTTGGCTTAGAAAACCTTTGTCACCAAATTGATAATAAATATAATGATAAATAAATACATTTCTGCTTAGCTTTCTCTAGGCAGCTTCTCCAATTACATGATGTACCAAATATTAGGTCATAATTGAATTTTATAGTAATTTGGGAAGAAAGAAGAGCTTAGGGAAGAGTCTATAACTCATGACAACTTGGAGACATGATGAAATAGATGGAAAGAAAATTGATTATGGCTTTAAAAGGACATTCATTTTATGGAATATGTTTAAAGGATAATTTCCTCTATAGATTATAAAACAATTTAGGAAACTTGTCCATAAATATTTTAGTAATAAATTTTTTTCTTTAAGAAAAAATTATAATCTGTGCCTCCCTCCCCCTCTGGCTGTCAGTCACTGAACTCAGTTGTCTTGATATTTTATTTAAATGTGATCCACATTTGTCAAGCTTCTGTGTTTCAAGGATTGTGTTGGAGTCTCTTGAGAGATAAGCACATGCTAATCAGTCCTGTTAATGTAATATTTATGCTAATGCAAACCCTGTGAAGCCAGTTGGAACATCCCCTTGGACATTGTGAGGATAAGTCTCAGCATAGCTGTATTTGACAATGATTTCTGCTGATTTTTTTTGTGTTAACTGACAAATTTGTGAGTGTTAGGATGGGTTGGAGGAATAAGACACTCAGCTTTCTGCCCTGATGTCATGATTCTGCCCTCAAGACAGATATAAATACATACAGGACCATGTGCATGTCATATAGCCTTATACACATTAGTTACCTACAGATATACACGTATTCATGCACACATATACACAGGTACATCTTCATATAAAACATGAACACACATACACACATAGAAATATGTGCCTACACACTTGCCTGCATGTATATAGAGAAATATTATTCTACTTATTATGGGGCCACATCCCAATAAATCCATAGTATGTTAAAAATATCCAAAGTCAAAAGTGCATTCACTACAATGAACCTACCAAACATCACAGCTCAGCCTTGCTTACCTTGAACTTGCTCAGGATATTTAGCCTATAGTTGATCAAGGCAATCTACCATAAAGCCCATTATATAGTAGAATATGGAGGATCTCATATGATTTTTTCAAATGACTGTACTGAAAGTGAAAAATAGAATGGTCATGTGGGTACACCTTCATCAAAAAATGGTTAAGTAAGGAACTATCTGTATGCACAAACAGGTGGTACCCCCAGAATAAGTTTTGAACAAAATACCTGACAAGAGCCACTTAGAGGAGGAAAACCATGATTTCAGAAGTTCAGGCCATGATTAGGTAACTTCATAACTTCCTAGCTCTGTGCCTGAGAAGAGGCATAACATCACGGCAGAAGGGCATGGTGGAGGAAAGCTGCTCAGTTAGTGGCATCCAAGAAGAGTGTGGAGAGGAGGGAGGGAGAGAAGGCAGCGGGGGGAGATGAGCAGGAACAAAATATGTGATCCCCAAGGCACATCCCCATGGGCTGATTTTAACCCATCAAGTGGATTAATCCTCTAAGTAGGTTACTTTCTCATAATGGAATCACTACACCTCCTGCTCAGGAGCTTTCAGGGACTCTCACAGCCACACTATAGCATTAGCATAGGTGCTTGTGAAGCATGAGCTAGATACACAGCCCATCAGGCAGTGTGACCTGTGTATCCATTTCACTGTTATCTGTAGAAAAGATGGGCGATGTATGAGCTGCTGGTGGCTCCCACTGATGATGGAGGCTTCTAGGCTTCATTTCAGAATGTGAAGCTGGTTACAGACACAGATCCTCCAGAGTCACAATGAGAACAAAGGTCATGGCCTGAAGAGTGCCATATGTGTGCATGTCATTTAGTCATCAAAATAGCACTAGGAAGCTGACAGCGCTAGTTCACCATCTCAAGGTCAAGGACATGGCATCTGTAGAAACTCAAGGGCTGGCATAGGGAGAGTGAACATTGGCTCTGAGGCACCTAAAGCATTTAGCTGGGCTGCTATGGAGCCCTGATCCTGTAGGATATGGGGGGGGGGGGTTGTTCAGGAGCCCAGAAGCTGACCTCATGGACCTGAGCCAGGGGTACAGACTCCTGTGGCTCTGTCATTTAGTTTTGGTACATCCTCTACTTTAAACAAATCTGCCTGGTATGTGCCTGTGAGACCAAATTTTTATTTGCATAAAATATTATCAAGGAATTGGGACAAGGTTGGGGGCTGTAATTGCAATCATGCAAACCCAGGTTGAGCAGCAATTGGATGCCCCACTGGCAGGAGCCTCTGGTGCAGTGCATATTTCTACTTTTTCCTCTGTTTTTGACTGGGGACCTTCTTAGAAGATCCTGCATATTTTAAGTAATTTCAGCAAAGGGTCTAACACATTACGGAATGTAAACATCCCAAGGGAGGGAGGGGAAGGGCAGAAATGCAATCAGTATATTTCTGAACCCCAACAGAATCATTTGGAGACCATTATTGCCCCGTACATGTCTAAAGAATGAATTATTAATTTTACTGTTAAAATTGAATTATGATGAGTGACTGAGTTTATAAATAAACCATTATTTTAATTATATTTCCCACAAAAAGACAAAAAAAGGAAAAAGAGAAAAAAATGAAAAAGAATAAATCCTCGATGTTGCAGGGAAATGAAAGAATTCAGTGATCAGCAGCAGAGCTTTGGAATGATTTCTGAAAGACAGGAGGCAGAAGGGATCAGATCCCACCAGAAACAATCAGGAACAAAATAAATGCAGAAGATGCCCTGAAGGCAGGAGGGTTTGGGAAGATCAGGCCCAAGATCAATGAAATGGGGAGTGGGAGTAAGAAAGCAGTAGGTACTTACACTCCCAGATCAACTAGGATGGATTCTTAAAAACAAACAAACAAACAAACCAGAACACACTAAAGAGGGGTGAGTGAATGAGCTTTCAAAATGAGTAAAGACGCCTCAAGGTCACAAGGTGGCTGCCATAGCTCTAGATCTGCTATATTGTAGCATCACAAGCAGAAGGGGGAAAATAAAGTTTTGTCTCTGTTGGTAAATGCTGGACTAGGTTTAATCTTGACTTATCTCCTAGTTTAGGGATGTTACTATCCACCCTAAAATAATCAGGGTATGTGCTCAAAGAGAAGTGGTGTAGAATGACTGTTGGGATCGAAGTTAACGGTATCTGCTGTGAGACACCAAAGGATGATAAAACTGAAATAGCATGATCAACAAGCTTGATATATACACATGTGTAAATACATACATGCAGACACATTTTTTTTATGCCAAAGGAAACCGTATCTTCTTTTCAAACACCAATAGAACATTTACTAAAATTGTTGCTAAAGTAGAACATCTTGGTGAACTTCAAAAGTTAAAAACTATATTAGTCACATTCTGAACAGACTGCAAAAAAGAAGGAAAAAAGGATAATATTGAGAGACTAGAAAATTGTTCATTTCAAGATTTAAAAATACAACTTCTATGGTTTCAAATGTAGTTTGCCTCTGACAAAACTCATGTTGCAATTTGGTTCCTTAGTAGAGGAAAGAGACCACTGGGGAGAAAGAAAGGGAGGAAGGGGTAAGTACTAGGAAATGATAGTGACCAGATTATATTGTTATATCGTGTGCAAATTTCACCAGTATGTATAATATAAAAATAGGAAGAAAAAAAGAAATTTGGTCCCCTGTATAAGTGTGTTGCAAGGTCCTGGGATCTCCTGAGAAATATCTGGGTTATGGGAGCAGGTGAATGCCTTTCTTGAGTGTGTGAGCTCTTGTGGGGCTGGATTAGCTACCATGAGGGCAGGTTGCTATAGAGGGAGACTGCTCCTCATGACCCCTCTCTTTCATGCATGCCCACTTGCCTTCCACTTTCCACCATGAGTTATAGCAGCATAAAGCCCTTACTGGCACCAAATTCTTGGACTTCCCAGTCTCGAGAACTGGGATCCAAAATAAACCTCTTTTCTTTATAAATTTCCCAGTCTTAAATATAAACTGTTATAGCAACAGACAAATCCCTTTGAAATAAAAAAGAAATCTAAATATAACTCTATGCATTGTGGATTTAGAAATAAATGCCCATGTGAGTTCTACATCATGGAGGATGTGGACAAAGCAATCATTAGAGGAACCCTTGTAGCTTTCAATCCTGGTGTTGGAAAATAAGAGAGGCAGAAAAACTAATAATAAAAGAATCTCAAAGATAGTGGAAGTAAGGAAATGATAAAGTAAAAGTAAAAATCAGTGAAACAGAAAACAAAAACAACAAAAGATAGTACTTTGAGCAAAAAACATAATTTAAACAAATTTGTGGCTACTCTGAACAAGTGTAAAACAAAAACCAAAATACAAAACAGCAATAAGACTCACATGAAAGCATTAGAAATTAAAAACTGTTTCCATATCTGCCTTATTAAAAAAAGATTAGAATTGAACATAACTCTATGCTAGTACTTTTAAAACTTCAAATGGAAAATGCTGCTAATCCAAGGAAATAGGAATGAGAGAAGAATCTCTTTTATCTAACACAGTCCAGACCTGCATCCAATAATGAAAAATGAAAAAAAGTTCATTAAGGGGAGAGATTATAATACAATGTCATTACATTTTACTTTCATTGAAAACACAAAAACATACATTCTCTCACCAGTCTTTTAATGCAGTGTCAGAGTTTTTTATTTGAAAGATAATTTTTTTTTTATTTTAAAGTGTTTGTAAATCTCTTGGGGATCTTGTAACAGGGCAGACTCTGATCAGTAGATGTGGAGGGGACTCTGACATTTGGCATTTCTATCAGACTTCCAGGTGATGCTGGGGCTCCTCATCCATGGACCACACTTTGAGTAGCAAGCACATAGATGTTTATGATTCCAGGCACCCACCCACTATTAGCACATTTAATTCTAAGTCATTGATCTTGGTGATTCAACCCTATCTATTCCTACTAAAATATTCAACTTAGTCTTCACAGAAATAAAAACCCACTTCCACTTATTTCATGGTTTACATAATACAGCATTAAGTTAAATGATTATAACAGGTAAACCTGTCATAAATAGATTCAGGAATAAACACAACTGAAAGCTGGTAAGCATTCACCTTTTGTCTTGATGACAAACACCTGAGATAAATCCACTAGAAGGAGGAAAGATTTATTTTGGCTCATGGTTTCAGAGATTTCAGTCTGTGTTTGGCTGCATTGCCTTTGGGCCTGTGGTGATGAGGCAGAGTATCTCAGTGGGGAGCACTTGGTGGTGCAAAGCCACTCATCTGGTGATAGCAAAGAGAGAGACAGAAAGGAGATGTGGTCCAATACCTCCTTGAAGGCCACACCCCCAATGAAGGCCACACCCCTAATGAAGGTCACACCCCAATGGCCTAACTTCTTCCCACCAGGCCCCACTTCTTACAGCTTTCACCACCTCCCAGTACCACCCTGGATGGATGGGGACCAAGTCTTTAAAACATGGGCCTTTGGAGGACCTTTAAAATCCAAACTAGAACACAGAGAAGCAGAAGGTAGACTAATAACAGAAAGCAGCCTGTAAGCCCATGAGAATATCCACCTTATTGTGGAAATTCTCCCCTCAAATCACCTAACATGCCAGCGCCATGGCTCATACCTGTAATCCTATCAGCTAAGGAGTCTGAGGCATGAATCTTGAATTCAAAGCCAGCTTCAGCAAAGGCAAGGCCCTAAGAAACTCAATAAGACCTTGTCTCTTGTCTCTAAATAAAATACAAAAAATAAAAAATAAAAAGGCTGGGGATGTGGCTCAGTGCCTAGTGTCCCTGGGTTAGATCCCTAGTACTGCCCCCCCAAAGCACCTCATGTGTGGTTTACCAAACTTGCACAGAATAAATAAGATCCATCTTACATTTTATGCATGTTTTCCAGTCAATGTAGGATAAGACATACTGGTATAACCTTAATCCAAACTAGATTACAGAACAAAAACATCAAGCTTGTTTTATTTGTGAACCTTCCTATGATTTAGATGTGAGGTGTTCCCCAAAAGCTCAAGTGTGAGAAAATATAAGAGGTTTAGACATCAAATGATTGGTTTAGGAAAGCCTGTATGGTGTGGCTGGGCATGCCCTTGGGATCTATATTTACAAGCTAAACTTAGTCTCTCTCTGCTGCCTGGTTCAATATCTTGAGCTGCTTTCCATCACCACACTCTTCAGCCATGATGTTTGCCTCACCTCAAATCCCAAGGAATGGAGTCAGCTATCTATGGATTGAAACCTCTGAAACTGTGAGCCCCCAAATAAACTTTTCCTCCTCTAATTACTCTTGTTAGATCTTTTTGTCTCAGAGGTGAAAAAGCTGACTAAAACAATCCTACTTAGGAAAATTCCAAATAAAATTTTAACTGGCTAATTCTAATTGTATATTAAAGAAATAAAACTTCATAAATAATTAGGGTATATTCCAAGAATATAAGTATGACTCAATATCAGAAAATAAGTTGACACAATTTTTCCCTTGGAGGACAAAGAGAAGAAACCGTATATTTATTCTCTTAATATATATTTGATATATATAATATATAAAATATGAATAAATGGGAAGACTTACTGTCTTTTGAAATATCTTAATCTTACAAAGATTTCAGTTATTTCCAAATGATACAATTAATTTATCACAATCAAAATCCAAATAAAATGTCTTCAATTAGAGTGAACAAACTGACACTCAATTTTCATATAAAAGAAAGAGCACAAGAATAGCTACTCTGAAACATTTGGAGTAGACAAGGAACAAAGAGGGAGAGGACATTTTGCAAATAAAGAAACACAGTATCCCCAATGTATGAAGCATTGCAACAAAGCCACAAAAACTGTGCAAACAATGGAATAGAAAAATAGACAGGAAATGAAACACAAGTGAATAATAAACATTCACAGTACCCAGAATCAGGAAATTACAAACTCAAATGAGAATTGATTTGTTGGGCTTTTTGGCAATCAGATTGGAAATGTGAAGAGGAGATGATAAACAAATTGTATTCTATTTACAAAGGAAAAAGATACACAAATGTACTGAATACCAAACTGGTGGCTTAGTGAAGAAGAAGAGCTTGTTCCCACCAAGTCAGTGCGTTGACTCTTGCCAACCACCTGCCCAGATGCATCCATAGGGCTCTCAACCAGGACCCAGCAGGGCAGAGGGGGGACCAGACACAGTGTCATGTACAATTTTCTCTGGACACTAGTGTGCTATTTAACTCTCATGCCTGAGGTTCTCTTAACAGATTTTCAATAGAATTGCCCTAGCCAAAATTCTATGCCTTCTAGAAGAATATTCTGTTTTTGTTCCCTTCAGACAGTGGCTCAATATAGAATATAGATGTTTCTTCCTGAAACTTCTCCAAGAACTATTTGATTATCAAATTTAGCATTCTGGTCCCATAGAAAAATAACAATGCTATATGAAGTTACCATTGCCAAGTAGGTGGCCAAACTATGCATGTGACATTCTTCATTTTTCAACAAACTCAATATGGCTGAGGCACATTTCTCGAATGCTTCTTCCAACAGCCAAAACATAAAATTATCATCCACACAATTTACATTCCCAGAATTACAGTTTTCATTCCAACAGATGAAGAGGCTCCAGGGACCTGCCCACTGTCCTGCAGTGTGTGATATGTTCTGGGAGGACTGTCCCCTCTCTCTGGGACCTGGTTTGTTACCTATACTGAGGGGAAATTGAATGAGCCACTTCTTCTCAGAGTCATCAAGGATCAATAAAACAAATTGGAAACAAAGAGTCTTGATCCAATATGAATACTTATTTGGACAATTTATTTTGGGTTCCAGGGACTTTCCCCACTTCTAATTTTATAATGGAATGAGTTTTATTTTTGAATGCAAGTTTATGAATTTCCTGGCCACTTTTAAAGCCCTTTAAATACTTAGATATTTTGCTTTAAAGAAAAAGAGAGAGAGAGAGATTCCACTGTCTCGGGAATTCATGCTCTGAGTAGATATAAGCCAGTGGCTTTTTTATACATACAGGATATCAGACTCCAATTTGAAAATCTCCAACAGCTTTATCCTCAAACAAGTTAAATTTAGTCCCTCCCTGTCTCATTGTCTCATCAACTTGCAAAGCTCAGAAAGAGAAACCATCTTTCCACTTACCTGGAGGGAGTTCTGGCAGTAGAGCTGTATGTGGAAGTTCTTCCCTCCTCTCTATTCTATCAAGATCCTGGGAGCAAAGGGCAGGATAAGACTGACCTGGAAGAAAATATGCTAATGCCATCACCTCCCTCACCTCTGTGGAGCAGGAGTTGGGGTTTAACTTCAGTTCACACTTCTTTGGGATTTGGTTTCTGATCAAGTCAACTGGAGCACTGCCAGCCACTCAAGTCAGCCTTGATTGTATGTCTTTAACCCATGAAAAAAAACAAAACAGCATTTTCTTTGATGCTTAATATAGTTTTAATTTACTGATTTTCTTTTTTCCTTTTGAAAAAAAATCAATTCAGAAATGCTTTACAGGATCCCTGGAGATTTAGAATTTGAAATGCTCTTTTGACAAGTTAAGAGGTTAAAAAGAGTGTAGAAACATATGAGAGAGCCTCATGGGGTTTTTTAGAACAATTTAAAAAATATCTTTAAATGTGTGGAAAATCCTTAGAAGTAAATGTGCCCAGAACATCAGACTGTTGTCCCAGTGACGTGACAGAGCTCTTCTGCAAAAGGTCGAGGCAGGTGAGAGGGGACAAACCTCAGGGTGCTGTTAAATCTCCACATGCCAGTTGCTTCTTTGAGTTGGCCATAATCAATGAGTCCCTCAATCCCCCTCCCCCTGTCCCTCTTCTTTCCTGGTTGAAGGGTCCCTCTTAAATGGCTCTTGAGCCTCTATTCTAATTTGCTGTCTCCCAAATAGAATCCACTTTGCCCAGCTAAGCTGCAGTCTGTAGCTTTACGGCAATACTGAATATAATTTATTTTCACTTAAAAAGCTGCCTGTTCTGTTTTACTGTCACTCTTGGGGTTCTTAACCTCATTTAAAAGGCTGACTTTGCTCTGCATTATAGTGTTGCTTGGGAGCCTCCAAGCCTCTTTCATCTCAGTACTCTGCATCAGGCCAGTTCCAATCACCCACTAGCTGCCCTTGCCCCTCCAAGCTTTTGTTCAAATGCTTGCAGGCACTCCTGACAAGAGATTTGTTTCCATTGGCCTGCCCCTTGCCAATGTGACCATTCTATACTTGGGGCTTTACAACTGGCACATTTCAACATTCCTAAAATCCAGAGAGGACTTCAAAATAGAATAAGAAATGAAAATTTAAATTACAAGCAACAGCCTTCTCAGGAATGCCAACTTTGGATAGAGAGAGTCTTGTACCTTGCTCCCTGCCCCCACAACCAGGGTCCTTTTTTCCTGCAGCTTTGACATACCTGAGGCAACTACACTTCTGGTGATAAGCAATGTATGTTTGAAAGGGAAGCTGCTGTCCAGTCACTTAAGGCTGGAAAAAGCAACCTCAAGCCTTTTGAGGGTCAAAAACCCTGGGATCCTTTGGGAATATACAGTGAAATGGCTGCTAGATGGGGTGTTCCACAGACAGCTACATTTCCTGCAGGGAGAAGTGCAAACAGCCCACATCGCAGGGTGGATTGTACTAGAGTGAGGCCCAGTGAGGGTTGTGTACAGGAAAGTCTGAGACTGCCATGCAAATGTGGAGTGGTGAGGCCCTCCTGATCCCACTCTGCCATGGCTCCTACTGGGTCTGGGGTTCCAGCAGTCATCATTGCCCTCTGAACTTGGCCTTCCTGTTCCCCCGCTCAGCCCACAAACCCAACCCACAGAGAGACAGCAACTGCTTCTCAAGATGGACCCAGAACTGCTGCTCCCTCACCCACTCAGCAAAAATTACACATTATTTCCAGCTCAAGTTTCTACCACTAACAACACATTGAGCTTTTCCTGTATACACATTGGAAAGGGCCAGCCAAGTCACAGTAAAAATGGCCTGACTGCTATTTCACCTCTTGCCATGGTCTGAATGTCCCTCCCAACCCCCAAATTCATGTTAAAAAGTGAAGGCTATGTGCTGGTGTGAAACATGGAGACTTTAGAAAATGAGTAAGTCAAATTGGTAAAGCCTCATTGAACATGGTGAAGACCTTTATCAAACAGGCTTCATAAAGCGTTTGTCTCTTTTTTCCCTTCTGCCTTCTATCTCATGATGTGACAGGGTTCAGGGTGCCATCCTGGAAGCAGAGGAAAGATGTCACTGATCCTGATTCTGCCAGTGCCTTGCTTGTGGACTCCTGTTTCTGTGGTTCATAAATTACCCAGTCTCAGATATTTAGTTATAGCAGCACAAATGAACTAATACATTTCACTTCTCTTCTTCTCCAGTTTTCTGAGTACAATCCCCATAAGGTGTAAATCACAGAATGAGAAGCAGGGCAGGTGGAAGAAGCTTAGTAGGAATATGAGACTTTAATTCTCCCTTGTGGCTTTCCTTTTAGCATCTTATCTCCTGCTGGTGAAGAAGGGATTCTAGGTCATAATCTATACTTTATTCTTCTGTGTGCTGTACACTATCTTCCCTGTCTGCTCACCTTCCCCAGAGATGCTTGAGGATTCCAAGTGACATAAAAGGTTTAATGCTGGGCTGTCCAGGATTGAGGAGGACTCACCTCAGCTCCCTTCCATTTCTGGGGGTAGTCCAGCTTCAGTGTAAAGCTTAAGGAAGGTGCTATTGAATTCATGGCTCCTTGGAGAATAAGTTTCCAGGAATTGGATCTGGAAGACCTGGTGTCCCAGAGCCTGTCTCCATTGGGGTACCACCAATGTGTGTTTTCTGAGCAGCACAAGGACATGGTGTGCAAAAGTCACCGGTGACTTTTGCTGAGAGTCTCTTCCTTGCTTGTCTCTGTCCCCAAAGACAGAGACACTGTCTTGGTCAAGTTTGTACAAAATTATGGACTAAAGAATTTTATCAAAGGCTCCTCTCAACAAATGCATTTAGATCCTGTGTGGTGATAGGGTGCAGCCACCAGCTGGAGTACATGGGAACATTTCCTGCACTTGATACATGACATTCAGTCTCTCCTGGAATCACCTCAGGGCTTAAACCCAGGTTAGGTCTCTCTCCTCATCTTCTTCTTTCCAACCTGGAAGTGACCCTTTGGGGTTCTGAAATGGGTGGGGGAGGTGGGTTGCTGCTTCAGGAACCATTTATCCAGTTGGGGTGACCATGTACCTAACCTCCCTAGCACAGCACTTTGCCAGTATGGGTTTTTGAGAAACACCAGCAGGAGAAAATGGAAACAACATAAACAAATGAGTTCTGATTGTAGGACTCTGGGATTCACATTGTTAAGATAAATTGCAACAGGCTGAAGATTTCACACATTTTTTGTTGTTTAGATCATGCTAAATATTCTATGGGTTTAATATGCATTGAAATAAGTGGGTCATTGCCTGTGGCTTAGAAATAATTGAGCCAATCCAAGACCTAAGTAGCCCAGGGATGTCATTATCACTTTGACTCTTCAGCCTTTGGGAAAGTGTGTGTAGCATTGATGTTTTGGGGGCAGGGGCTGCAGAGCTCCATCAGAAAGGCCTGTGTTCCAATATTGTATCTATTTGTGTGACTCAGGCAGATTAACATGCTAAACTCTAATTTTCTCAGTAGTAAACCAGGGAATCATAATAGTCTCTATTGAACAGAGTTCTGAAAATTATATGGGCTCTGCCCAGAGATTGACAAAAAGTAAATCTTCAATAACAGCCAGTCCTTATTATTAAGGCTTTTAATCACTGATGTTTAACTTCCTGGCTGAGTAATTCCCAGCTTTTTGTTTTTCTCTACAGGGGAGAGATTGGTCTGTGCTTTATTAAAACCTGTTGGCTTTCTCCACACCCTGTCCCTGTTGCCATCCAGAGTAAGAATTCATTCCAGGAGGAGGCAGCTCTGTAACTCAGTAGCATGCAAAAGGAGTCTGGAAGGTTCTGTTGCTCCAGTGGAGTGCTGGCTGGCTGGGTGTTGGAAGCTTCAGTCACTTGTTTTGTCTCCCAATATGGCACACAGCAGTTTTTTGGTGGAAACATTTATTTTGGGGAAATGGAAACTCAGGGGCACTCGACCACTGAGCCGCATCCCCAGTCCTAATTTGTATTTTATTTAGAGACAAGGTCTCACTGAGTTGCTTAGTGCCTCGCTGTTGCTGAGACTGACTTTTATCTCTTGATACTCCTGCCTCAGGCTCCTCAGCCACTGGGATTGCAGGTGTGCACCACTGAGTCCTGCAAGCACACTGTCCTTTTTTATTTTTAATTAGGAACTGATAAGGGAGTCTTATCCCTTGTATATTCAGTGCACATTTGCAAAGAAATTGGATAAGTGAAAGAATGAATGAATGATTTTCTTCTATGTTGTTCCTTGAGAGAGGCTTTGCTTGAGGGTTAGAGCATGTGCTCAGAGCTACATGAAACTGAGCCTAGATTCCAGTTCTGCCATGGAACCCATGCCAATACATGGCCTATTTGTGTCTTACCGTGTTCATTTATCTACTTATCTTAACACCCACCTCACAAAAATGGTGTGTGTGGGGGGAATTAAGCCAGGTGAGCTGGTTCATGCCTGTAGTTTTAGCTATTTGGGAGACTGAGGCAGGAGAATTGCTTGAGTTTGAGACCAGCCTGGGCAACATAGGGAGACTGTCTCAAACAAACAAACAGAAGGGAAAAAGGATGTGTGTGTGTGTGTGTGTGTGTGTGTGTGTGTGTGTAGGGGGCGGCGGTGAATGGGGATTAAATGGCTTAATGACAGATTTTTAGCACAGGATAAAGAAATATTCTGAGTTTCTCCAGTGAAGCTGGAGGCTGGCTGGGTATTCAAATTTTCATTTACTTGCTCTGTCTCACAAGAGGCCTCAAATGTCTCATGACAAGACATTCATGGTAGGTTCATAAAAAGCATCATCAGTGACATCATAGTCATCATTAATGCCTTCCCTGGGCTTGTGTCTTTCCACCTGAATTGCCTCTTGGATAGAAAAGGAAGAGCCAATGGTCATAGTCAACCCCAGGCCCATTTTGAGTTTCAAATATTGGTTGCCATCATTACAAATGTGTGTATTGGCTGTATGTATTTACACAGGATCTTTGTGTACTTAAGTTGGTATTTGGGTGTCTGCATGTGTGTTGCACAGAGCTCTTGGCAGCTCTGCTCTCTTTCTTGTGCATTTAGACTTTTTCCTTCCTTACCATGTTCCTTACCCGGGAGAACTTTTCATGCTTAGAGGCTTTTTTTTTTCCTCTCTTTTATGAAGAAAATTACCAGCATGTATTGAAAAATATAAAAGAAGATCTCAGTAAGTAATGAAATATGACAAATGGAGGGATTTACTTCAATTATCATAAAATTACCATTTTTCCCAAATTCAACTATGAATTCTTCATGAAGAACAAAGAGAGGAACTTGAATGACCAGACATTGATACTTAATAGAGACTATCATTATTAAGATTCTCAAAACATTGGGTAAGTGAAGACTTCTCAAACCTTCATGCTTATACAACATAGTTCAGGGTGGTTCTATTTTTAGTTTTCTGATGAGTCTTGCAGCTGTTTTCCACAGTGCCTGTACTGATTTACATTCCCACACACAGTGTATGAGAATACCTTTTTCTCTGCATCTTTGCCAGTTTTGGTTATTTTTTGGTCCATTTGACGGTAGCTCTTCTAACCAGGGTGAGATGAAATCTCATTGTGGTTTTGATTTGTAGGTCCCTCCCTGATGGATTAGTGAGCTTGGGCATTTCATAAACTTGGCCATTTGCATATCTTCTTTTGAAAAGTGTCTGTTTGGTTCTTTAGTCAATTTTAGAACTGGATTGCTTGTTCTTTTGTTGTCCAACTTTTTGACTTCTTTAGGTATTCTGGATATAAACCTTTTATTCAAATGAAGAGTTTGCAAATATTATCTCCCATTCTGAAGGTTTTTCTCTTTATTCTGTTTATTGTTTCCTTTGCTGCACAGAAGTTTCTTAATTTCATATAATCCTATTGTCTATTTTTACTCTGGTTGTCTATGCCTTTCTGGTCCTAGATGAGAAACCATGCCTATCTCAGTGTCTTGGATGTTTTCCCTTTGCTTTCTTATTGTAATTTTTGAGTTTTAGGTTTAATATTTAGGTCTTTGATCCATTCTGAGTTGATTTTTGTTTTCAGTGAGAGAAAAGGATCCAGTTTCAATCTTCTCAATATGCATAGCTAACTTTGACACACCTTTCTGTAAAAAAATAATAATGATTGTTGGTATTTTTAAGGGAATTGCATTAAATATATAGATTGCTTTGGGTAGGATAATCCGTCTAATAATATTGATTCTTATTGTTCACAAATGGGGAATATATCAGCATTTGGGGGGCATCTTCTAAAATTTCTTTCATCAGTATTTTATAATTGTCACTGTAGAGAGCTTTCACTTCCTTGGTTAAATGTTTTTTCTAAATATTTTACTTATTCTTATAGCACTATGAATGAGATTGCTTTGTAAATTTTTTTTAGCAATTTTCTTTTTTTAATATTTATTTATTTTTTAGTTCTTGGCAGACACAACATCTTGTTTGTATGTAGTGCTGAGGATCGAACCCAGGCCGCACGCATGCCAGGCGAGCACGCTACCGCTTGAGCCACATCCCCAGCCCCAAAAGTTTCTTATTGGTGTATAAAAATTCTGCTCTTTTGTATTTTGATTTTATATCTTGCAACTTTCCTGAAATTTTTTATATGTTCTAATAGCTTTTTGATGGATTCTTCAGATTTTCTTATGTATAAAATCATGCCATCTGCAAATATGGTTGATTTAATGTTTTTCTTTCCAATTTTGTTGCTCTGTATTTCTTTCTCTCACCTAATTGCTCTTGCTAAGGCACCTAGTACTATATTAAAGGGTGGTGAAGGGGGACACCCTGCCTTGTTCCCAATCTTGGAGGAACCACTCTCATAGAGAGCCTATAGTATTTTGTGATATGCTGTTTCTATACATACTGGTTGAGAGTTTTTATCATAAAGGGATGCTGAATTCTATCAAATGTTATTTCCACATCTACTGAAATGCTCAAATGGATTCAGCCCTTCCCTCAACATATTGTATGGGGTATGTTGATTTGCATATGTTGAACCATCTTTGCATTCCTGGAATGAATCTCAATTGATCATGGCATGTGATTTCTTTTGATGTATGATTGGATTTCATTTGTTAATATTTTATTGTTAACTTTTACATCTAAATTCAGGGATCAGGCCTTTAGTGTTATTTTTTGGCATATCTTCTCTGGTTTTGATGTCAGAGTAATGTGGACCTCATAAAAAGAGTTTGGCATAGTTTCTTCTATTTTGATTTTTTTGAACAGTTTGAAAAGAATTAGAATAAGTTCTTTCAGTGCTTTGTAAAATTCAGCAATGAAGTCATAGATTCTGAATTTTTTTTAGATTGGAGATTTTTAATTATTGCTTCAATCTCATTACTCATATTTGGTCTTTAAATTTTCTTCTGCTTGATTCAATTTTGTTAGGTTATATATGTTCTGGAGTTTAATCATTTCTTCTAGGTTTTTCTTTTTTAGCATATAAGAATTGATATTAGTTTATTATGATCTTTTGTATCTCTGTAGCATCAGTTGTAATGTCTTTCTTTCTGATTTTATTTATTTGGGTTTCATTTTTCTTGGTTAATCTAGCTGTAGACTTGTCAGTCTTGTTTACCCTTTCAAGAAACCAACACTTTTTTTCATTAATCTTTTATAATATTTTATTTAGTTAGTTTCAATTATATTTATTTCTGCCCTGATCTTTATTATTTCTCCCCTTTTACTAATTTTAGGCATCATTTGTTCTTGCTTTTCTGTTTACTTAAGGTTCATTGTTCATTTGTTTATTTGAGATCTTTCTGTTTTTTAACATATGAATCAATTGCTATAAACTTCCTTCTTACATCTGCTTTTGCTGTATCCCACAGACTTTAGTTTGTTGTGTTGTCATTTTCATTTGTTTCTAGAAGCTTTTTGATTTCCTCTTTATTTATTCAATTGTCCATTTGTCATGCAGGATCACATTATTTAGTTTCCATGTGCCATTATACTTTCCATGCTTCTTGTGGCTGCTTTTTAGTTTTATTCAGTTGTGGTCTGAGAAGATACATGGGATGATTTCAAATTTTCTAAATTGAGATTCATTTGGTTCTAATGCATGATCTGTCCTGGAGAATGTTTCAAGTGCTGATGAGAAGTGCATTTTGTTGCTGCTGCAAGAAAGCTTTTGTAAATGATGATTAGGTCCATTTGCTGTATAGTGCAGTTCAACGTGGATGCATCTTTATTGACTTTCTGCCTGGATGATTTGTAAAGTGATGAAAATGGGGTCTTCAAGCCCCCTATTACAATTGTATTAGAGTCAAACTCTTGTTTTAGATCTAATAATATTTGCTTTATATATGTAGGTGGCCCCATATCAGGTGCATATATAATTTTATTTGCATTTGTCATATCTTCTTGCTGAATTTATATTTCTATCAATGTATAAGTACAGTCTTTGTCTTTTACAGGATTTCTTTTTTGGTACTAGGGATGATTGAACCCAGGGGGGCTTAACCACTGAAGCACATCCACAGCCCTTTTTAAATATTTTATGTAGAGACAGAGTTTTGCTAAGTTGCTGAGGATGGCTTTAAACTTGCTATCCTCCTGCCTCAGACTCCCAATCTTTCAGGTTTTGATTTAAAGTCTGCTTTATCTGATGTTAACATAGTTACTCCTGCTCTCTTTTGTTTTTTATTTAAGTTATACAGGCAGAATAAATATTGTCAAATGGCCATACTACCAAAAGTGCTACACAGATTTAATGCAATTCCTATTAAAATTCCAATGTTGTTCTTCATAGAAATAGAAAAAGCAGTCATGAAGTTCATTTGGAAAAATAAGAGGCCCAGAATAGCCAAAGCAATCCTTAGCAAGAAAAGTGAAGCAGGAGTCATCACAATACCAGACTTCAAATTATACTACAGAGATATGGTAACAAAAACAGCATGGTATTGGCACAAAATCAGACATACAGACTAATGGTACAGAATAGAAGACACAGAGACAAATTTAGGTAATTGTTCACTTTATGATTTCAGATAATTCATGCCAGAGAACTTAAATATTTAGGATGGAAAATTAAAGAACTCTACTTCCAAGTTGGCAAGTAACTCCCAATCATTTAGTTTTATTTTTTCATCAATTTTTGAACTGGGTAGCCTGGGAAGATTTCACTAGGTGTACCAGTACATTAATTTGGGCAAGGATAATAAATTATGATTTGGGATATGTTCCCCTCAGTGTGTAGGATTTAGGAAAGGAAAGTGTTGGATTGGGATGTTGGTCTGGCTTATTGAAATAACATTTAATAGCAACAGTCTTGGAAATTTTCAAAGCTTAATTTTGGATATACATGGTAGTGTGTTGTTCTCTTTTGGAATTTTTTTTTCAGGTGATTTAATGTAACTTAATACTACTTTAGGAACTTCAGAACAAAGGAAGTGGCTTAATGATCCTGAAGGGATTTGTTCTGATGGTAGCTTTTATATTATTAAGTAAGATCCTATTTTCAGTTTTGTGTGAGCAAGTTTTTCTAGTGTAGGAAGATGTAAAGGTATGAAATTTTGAGAATTGTATCTTAAACTTGTATCATAATTTTCAACATCCAAACCTAAAAATTGTGACTTAAGGTTAAAATGTCTTAGGCATAAAACTTCTGCTCAGAATTCCAGTTTTTCCTGCTTTTTCTAGACCTCAGCCAGTTGAAATGCAAATAGAAGAAGTCTGCAAGCTCAGTTAGGAGACTGATCTGAGCCCCCACCCCCACCCCCCAGGAAAAAAAAATAAGTAAAAGTATCTTTTTACCTGAACTCAAACTAGATTAAACCAAAAAGTAAATTGTATGGTATTTACTAATTACTGGCAAGTCATTTTTTCTAGGACTCTTGCTTTTTCTTAGATTCTGTTTTTTTGAGCTCATGATTTTGATCCTACAGACTTAAGTTAATGTTTTTCTGATCAGTTATATTTTTGATAAACTGTGGAACATTGCAATGGAGATTTCACCTGAGAAAAGCTACAAGGCCTTGTGTTATGTGTGCACACTTGTGTTATGTGTTGTATGTATGTGTGTATGTCCATATATCATGCAGTGATACGACAATTGGCAGATATATGAGGAGCCTCATAAAATAAAATAAAAAATGGATCCAAATATCTTTGATACACGTGATTTAAATGGTTCAATTTAAATTGGGTAAACAGATGAAAGTAAAGATATCTTTAAAATGAAGCTTATAAGTTTTTCCTAGGTGATTAAAAAAATCTAATAAAATGTTGATGTTTATGAAATAATCTGCCTAAATTCAGAAATTTACAAGTATTTTTTCAAAATGTGAACAGAAAGGAGGTTAACAGATGAAAAAGAGAAATTAAAAAGTTTTAGGTATGAATTAATAGAGGGAAAATGTGTTTCTGGATAAGAGAGTCTATGTGATTAAGCAAATAAGAGGGTTTAAGTAAGTGATAAAGAAGGTCTCTGTAAATTGGTTATATGTGTAAGTTCTTTTTGAGCAAGCAATCTTTTTTTTAAGAGAGAGAGAAAATTTTAATATTTATTTATTAGTTTTTGGCAGACACCACATCTTTGTTTGTATGTGGTGCTGAGGATCAAACCCGGGCTGCACGCATGCCACATCCCCAGCCCGAGCAAGTAATCTTAAAGAAATTAAAAATTATACAACTATGGTTAAATAACAACTGTTATTTTTCAATATTGTAATATGTTATTTCTTTAAAAGCTAAACTTGGTTAATATAAAATCATTAATGTAATTGTGGTGCTATACAAGTCTGTAAGGTAGAAGCTTTAAAAGAACATTATATCAAGATGGTGTTCTAAAGTTGTATGGTAATTTTAGACTTAAAAGAAAAATATGTTGGAGATTTAGTTATATCATTTGTGTTCTATAACTGGACTTGTTATCAATAAGATATGTAAAGTTCTATGTTACTTTTTACACTGAGATACAATTTAAATGTATTTTTAAGTTAGTGAGAACCTAATCTGTGTGAAGGTTGCTATTGTAAAACACAAAAGTACTTTGCTACTTTTCTACAAAAGGTTAAAAGCTTTCATCCTTTCTTTAATTCATGTTTTAGATGTGATATTATATTGTGTTAGCTAATATTCATGTGAACTTGAGCAACAATTTATGTAGGCTTTATAGAATGATGTCTAAAAAGCAAAGATCAGCTTCAGAACTATAGTACTTAAGATTTATGAAGAGCCCCGCCTTACCTGAGATAAGACTCTGTGTTCAATCTCACAACATGTGAAAATGACTATGAAAGAAATAGGCCATATTTCAGTACATTTAAAGTTGTGTCCAGAAGTTGGTTTTTGTGAAGATTACTAGGATCTCAAACAGGGGATTATAATGTATAACTCTGCCAAAATTCAAGGTAGCTATTACATGAACTAAATATGTTTTTACCCTTGTTAATTTTATTTTGTAGTTTTCTTATAAATGGCCTAAAGATTACTCATTAATGTTTTGCAGAGGTACTGCTTTAAGAACACACAACCTGGGTTGATTTAAGATAATGAGTTATCACCTACAGGATAGAGAGATAAACATTAAATGCCAGTACTCTTAATACAATGCTGCTGAAATTTATTTGCTGGATGTTTAAGATTAAGTTTTAAAATTAAAGTTAAATTAAAAGTGCCAAGAAAACCAATATTTGGCTCTTGCCCTCTGAGTCAGTCTGAATCCAGGGAACAGGGGACTTCTCTAAAGAGCTTTGCAACTCTGGGCCACATAACCTCCCAATCAGGGAGATTAATGAGACCACTGGAGAACAGAAAGCCAATCAGTGCATTTGCTATGAAGAGGAGGGGCATCAGAGAAGGGAGACATCCCTGATGCTTCCAAGGGAAGCCACATGGTCAAGCAAGGCCTGGACCCATCCTAGCACAAATGGCACTAGCGGAACTGAGAAGCTGATGTAAAGTTCCCCCAGGACTCCCAGGGAAACTCAGCTGACTCTTAACAATAGATAGAAACAAAAGTCAGTTTGACTTGCTCCATCTTAAACACTTAGCAAAGACAGTTAAAACCAAAAACACAGGTATTCCTTGGCATTTTAAATAATAATAATTGTTAAATGTAACTTCCAAGAATAAGTAAACTGTAGGCTACAAAAGAGATTCTTAGGCAGGAATGCCTGATACCTATCAAAAGGAACTGCCAGAGTAGTTTTTAGTTTAAGGCCTACAGCTATTTCTAACCTACACAGGTAGGCTTGGTGTTTGCTAGTATGATTATCTAGCCCTAAGTAACAGAATTAAAGGTTTCTCTATTAGACAAAGGGGTCATACTAGTAAAAGGATTTTGCAAGATCAGATGACATTAAATTATGAAACTGTATCTTAAGGGGAAGGACATCTGTAACTCTAAAAGTTAAATGTTATTTTTACAGTTCTAATAACTGGGTATGTTAAAGCCTGGTAAGAGAACTTCTGTACAGTGACATGATCCAGCTGCTGCAACATTTATCCAATACTCATGGTTTTTGTTTCTCTCATAAAAGCACCCATCCCCCAATGACAACCTGTTATTCCCCAACCAGACTTCAAATAGAACTGACTTGTAAATGGGAACTCACGTCCCCCGCGTCATCCTCCATGTCCCCCACGTTGTCCCCCATGTCGTCCCACATGTTGTCGACCCCCTCATGTTCAACACCACTTTTCAGCTCTGAAGTAGTCAGAATGAGCCATTGCCCCTTCTCCTTACAGCAATAAAGTTTCTAAAATTAGGGGGGAATGAAGCCAGAAATAGATAGGCAGTGTAGATAAGTAAATTGAGTCAGATTGGATCTAGGAAGCCAATTTTGAGTGAGTCTGGGAAGTTGAAGACTGTCCCCTGAGGATTACAATTTACCAAGATATAGAGCCTGCCCAAATAGGCCCCAACTGAGGGAACCATGATTGGTTCCCAAGTTTCCAGACAAAGGGGGGAATGAAAAACCAGCCTCTACCTCAGAGCAAAGCCTGTTCAAGGAAGGGACATCACTTTTGTCCTTGGAAAGACCCACAGAGCACTCCTAGGCACATTCCAACCCTGCTAAGTTGTTTATCTACAAATAACAGGAGAGATCTGCTGCGCCAGGTATCCCTGACTCAGTCAGGCTAGGTGGGGATCCATAGCAACCCCCTAGCAGCCACCAATCAGCATGAGACAGGGAAATACCTGGGATGCCAGATGACCCTCCCAGTAGTTTATGGTGGTTGATAACATGTTGGGAAACCATGTAGTTCAGCACGTACACCCCTCTTGGCTTAAACCAATCAGTTCAAATGAATCCCCCTCTTGTACTAACCAATCACCCTTACCCAACTTGTTCCCACCAGTGAATGTGCTAATCACGTTTTAGAGTTGTTATTTGATTTTCCTGAGGTGTGTGATGATTTGCTAAGAGATGCTATAATGTATGTGGGGGTCCCTGCCTTCTCCAAAGAATGTATAAAACCACTGCAAACCCTGGGCTCGGGGCCCTCTCAGCATCACCAGTTGCTGTGTGAGTGTGGAGGACTGAGCTAGCTCGCAATAAACACCTCTTTGCTGCTTACATCGATCTTGGTCTCTAGTGGTCTTTTGGGGGTCCCGAATTTGAGCATAACAGAGTCTCCTAAGTACTGGCAGAAGATACAAAACTCTTAGTTCAGAAACAAGAGAAAGTTTGTTACTGGTAGGAGTAGCAGTAACCAGAGGATCACATAGGACAGTGAACCCTAGTTTCCTCTGGACAATGTGAGGAGGGTCAAGAGACTCCAGGATATGCAGTGGGTTGCATTCTGAGCTTAGGGAATGCATACTTTTGCTACAAAGACTGTCTTTTGTCCTACAGGAAGGCATTAGCTTTGTGACTCAGAACAGTAGGCATATCTTTATTTCATCTTCCATGCATTCTTTGAAAAGAACTTCCTTCTAATGCCTCTGGAGTTGTGAATCACCCATGGAGAATCATCTCCCAAAGTATCATAAGGTAAATTCTTATAGAATTAAAATGATCTATTTTTATGAATTAATTCCTTCCACAATTTTTTCAAGTGACAACCTCTTCCCACCTCTATTGCTGTCAGCACACTATCACACATGTGACTCTGTGTGGCAGACACAGAAGCATGTGACTCTGCTGTCCTTCAAGGCTGTGGCATTAGCCATATAGAACACAGCTAGATGACAGCCTTCAGCTGCAGAGTCCTAGAAATCTCTGTGGCAGTTAGGCATATTTTGCAAACCCCTGGGGATGCCAAAACTTCTCTCAGGTAGATCCTAACCAATCTGTGAAGATGGGCCATTGAGTCTCAACAAGTCTGCCCAGTCTGGGCTTTCTCTACAGTATCTCTGCTCTGGGCTTCTGTGGACTGTAGTAGACTTTCTCTGTGCTGCCACGTGCATCCTTGGTTAAACTTTCCAGGGTTTCTTGCTCATTGTTGAGGGCATAGCTCAAGGTTGTTCCCCTGCTTGGTGCCCTATAGCCTTCCCCCATCACTGCAGTTTGTAATTATCTGAATCCCCTAGTCCATGATAACCATCAGTACACTGGAACCATATTGTCCTCAGGATCCAGAACAATGCACATAGTAAGTGCTAAATAAAATTTTACCAAATGAATTTATATTCATTGTTTCTTCTGTAGTTGAAGCAAACACTGGTAACTTCCCAGCTGGTTATAATCAGGAGCTGTGGGTGTCACAGAACAGCATTTATAGGCTCCAAATAAAGTTTATCAGTCCCTTAGTGGGAGACAGGGGTGCTGAGATGGGTACTTCTACTGTGGTCATATCTGGAAAAAAAACAGAAAGATGAGTGAGGGATCCCTAGCCTTAGGGACTTCCCCAGAAAAGAAACAGTTGCAACTCTTAATTGGTGGCTGAGAAACAAGAAAGGGCTTTGATCCATCTGACTGACCATGTCTAAAAATAATTATAATAATAATAAAACATCTTAACTCCACTCCCTACCCTTTTCCTGGAATACGCCCTAATAATTGAGAAAGTGTCCTATTTCTCTACAAGGCAACACCCTCGCTTAGCACATGGTGTTCCTGGACAGACAAGGTTAGGTATATTTTGCAAACCTCCAGGGATGGCAAGTTCAAGTTGTCATGATGTTTTATGGCCTGCCTAGTCATCCACACCTTAAGATTGATTTTAAGTTTAGCAAGCCAGAGAATCCTTCTTGACATCTACCTGCATGTTTAAAGAGGCACCACTCCCCTCTTTGTGTTCCTAACTATGATAAACAAGTTTACAACTCCAGGTTGTGAGTATTGTCAGTAAAAACAAAAGAAAATAAAGGAATCCACTGATAGGGTGCTCCATGCAATGATGTCACCAGTCATGAGTATGCTTGCTTAATAAAATTGTTCCCACAACCACTCAGGACTCAGTCCCCCTTGCTGCTCCTTTGGTTTTTGGAAGACAGTCCTTACTTATCTTTTCTATCTTATATATAATAGCATCTCTCAGCTCATATTCAATGTTCCCTCTTTCAAGCTCCCTGGTGGCCTTTTGATCATTAATCTTGTGTTACATCATTTCCATGGTCACTACCAACACTTCCAGGTCTATGTCTTTTCATGCCCTGCATTTATGTCCAATTTTTTTTAGCAAAAGTGTGATCACACTGTATGAATCCTTAAACAGTCTGCATTTCTCCCTCAATATTTTATTGTGAAAACTTATCCATTGCTGCTAAAGATCTTCAATGTATCAGTTTTATTTGTTATAAAATATTTATTCTATTTATTATAGTGTTCTATCACAGGCCATAATTTCCTTGGCTATCTCCTAATTTTCTTTTTACATTTAAGGTACTGTTAAAATTATTTTACTATTATAAGTAATGCTACCCTGAATCTCATTTGATATAAATCTTTGTAGAGCATTAGGATCATCAGGGCTCAAGTTGATAAACATCCTTTGTTGTATACGTAAATGAACAAGAAATAAGAAATAAACTTCTGTTGTGTTCACCCACTGATATTTGGGGGTTGTTTGTTATTTGCTATATTTCACAATCACTTTTCGGGTGGGGTGGGGGGTACCTGCTATTGCACTAAGGGGCAATGAACCACTGAGCCATATGCCCATCCCTATTTTGTATTTTATTTAGAGACAGGGTCTCACTGAGCTGCTTAGCACCTCATTCTTGCTGAAGCTGGTTTTGGACTCATGATCCTCCTGCCTCAGCCTCTGGGATTACAGGCATGAGCCACTGCACCCAGCTTTATTTCAAAGTCACTTAAGTATGAACTTTAGAAAGCCCAGCATTGCAATCACATGTGCCACTCCAGAGCCCCATAAAGAGAGTAAGCACCTGTCCTTTTGTGCTGGTGCCAGATGAGATTCATTTCTGCTCACAGCCCATTGGCCTGAGCCAGTCACGTGGCTCCACCCATCAGTACAAGCTCTGCATATTTTTTTGCTCACCCAAGGAAAGCCAAGGAAAAGGATGCCAGTGGTCAAAGCTGGTATCACCATCCCTGTCAGAGGGTATGGATTTTACTCAGGACTGTTTTTTGAATTTGGCTAAGTCCCTTTTCTAAGTTTAAAAATTGGTTTTCTGCTTCCCTGTGAACCCTCAAATGCCACCACTTTCTCCCCAGGACTGATCTAAGAAATGGCAAATG
The DNA here is from genome assembly GCF_048772815.1 of Callospermophilus lateralis. NCBI lineage: Eukaryota > Metazoa > Chordata > Mammalia > Rodentia > Sciuridae > Callospermophilus > Callospermophilus lateralis. Next base: position 485,803 of record NW_027512429.1, read on the forward strand.
CTATCTCCTTGACATTTTGTTTGAATTAATTTTTAATTCGTTTGAAATCTTGTGTCCTGTTCATTTGCATTTTCACAAGTAGTCAATAGATTTAACAATAACTAAATCACTTGAAAATTCTCCAAGCATCTCCTGCAGGGTTCACCTGTAGAGTTTCAATGTTCTTCCATAATCCTCACAATGGCCTGACACTGCTCTGGGAGGCAGTCCTCAGTCTGGAGGGCAGAGATGCTTCGGAGATCCTCCTATTTTTTAGAGCTCATGATGGGTCTCAGTTTCTCTCCAGAGAAAGGCTTTGAAAAACAAACCTCCAACCAAAAACCCACTCCCTACTGCTGGGGTTCTAGAAGAAGAATGGAAAGTTTAGGAATATCCAGAGAACTTCTGCAGACAATCTAGGTAGGATGGTAAGGGAAGAGTGTTTAGAGGAGGAATTTTGTTAATACCCCATGAGTGCTCAATGGAAAATTTTGTTTTAGAAGACAGTCTCAAAGAAGCATATTATGCGAACACGTGTGAAATTCAGCTTTTTCTAAAACTGGGTTCAGCAGACACACTCAAGAACTTCAGAAAACTTGGGGTGGGAAGATAGAAAAAAAGGGAAAGAAAGAACATGCACACTATTTTCAAGCACATGTGAAATATGGGTAGCAAAATACCCTGTCCCAGCCAGGCATGGCAGCACACACCTATAATCCCAGTGGCTTGGAGGCTGATACAGGAGGATCACAAGTTCAAAGCCAGCCTCACCAGAAGTAAGGGACTAAGAAACTCAGTGGGACTCTCTCTCTAAATAAAGCACAAAATAGGGCTAGGGATGTGGCTCAGTGGTTGATTGCCCTTGAATTCAATCCCTGGTACCCCAAAACAACAACAACAACAACAACAAAATCCTGTCCCAACCACAGGTTAGTAATTACACAGATGATTTTCTGATTGTAATCTATCTGTGGATTCAACCAATTAAGGATGGAAAAACATTTGAACAATTTTTTTTCTGTACTGAGCATGTACAGACATTTTTCTCATTATTATTCCCTAAACAATACAGTATAACAATTATTTACATAGCACTTACATTGTGTTAGGTATTATAAATAATCTAGATAATTTAAAGTATATGGGAGGGGGCTGGGGATGTGGCTCAAGTGGTAGCGTGCTTGCCTGGCATGCGTGCTGCCCGGGGTTCGATCCTCAGCACCACATACAAAGAAAGATGTTGTGTCCGCCGATAACTAAAAAATAAATATAAAAATTCTTAAAAAAAAACAAAATAAAATAAAGTATATGGGAGGATTGCATAAGTTATATGCAAATACTAACACTCTTTTATATAAAAGTTTTTAACATCTGTGGATCTTGTTATCCTGGGACAGGGACCCTAGATACTATCACCTGAAAACACCAGGATAATGGTACATGCATATTTATGTTTAGTATGGAGAGACGAAAAGCTACATATCAAAGCTTCTGGAATTCAGCTAAATCAGTATTTGGAGGGGAATAAATATTTATATTAGAGGAAGAGAAATGTTTAAATTTAATGAGCAAGTGACTTAAAAAGCACCCAGCTAAAACCCAAGCATGTTTAAGGAAGGAGGCAGTCAGAATATGAGGGAACATGTTTGAAATAGAAAACAATAAACATAAAATGGAATCAACAAATCTAGCTGGTTCTATGAAATGACAAATAAAACACACAAATTCAGATGAAGAAAAAAAACTGAGAGGACACAAGTATGTCACATTGAGACTGAAATAAAGGCACATGACTTCTTGTAGACCAGAGCTTAAAAATAGAACTGTCACATCAACAACAAACCCATAAAACAGAGAAATGTCAACTGACAAAACTTGAAAACAAACAATCTGAATAGGCCTCTAACCTTTAAAGAATGGAATCAGTAGTTTAAAAATCTTCTCTGCTTAATACTACAGAAAATGCCAGAACCAGATGGCTTTACAAGAAGAGTTCTCCCAAAGATTCAAGGAACAGTTCTCCCCATCTTATACAGAATGTTCCAGAGATTAGAAGGGAGAACCTGCTCTCTGACTCAGTTTCCCAAGCAACTCGGTTTTTATACAAAGCAGACAAGGAAAGCACAAGAAGAACAAAGGTCACCTTTTTTCCAAACAAACATGAAAATTCTTGTGGGTATTAGCTGAGTCCAGCGATGCATAAAGATAGGTGAATCATGACAAGTCTGGATTATTTGAGAAATGGAAGATGGGCCTTCCATTGAAAAATCTATTCATGTAATTCACCAGATTAGCAGTGAAGATTCTGTATTTATTCATAATACATGCTCATAAGAAATTGGGAATAGAAATTAGGCCTTTTAACCTGATAGAGAGCATCCATAAAAAACCTTATGACAGCAGCATAAATGGTAAAACATCAGAATCAGTCTCCATGTTTGTTAACATTTTTTTGCAGGGGGTGGTATAGTGGGAATTAAACTCAGGGGCACTTGACCACTGACCACATCCCCAGCCCTATGTTTTTGTATTTTATTTAGAGACAGGGTCTCACTGAGTTGCTTAGCTTAGTTGCTTTTGCTAAGGCTGGCTTTGAACTTGCAATTCTCCTGCCTCAGCAACCCTAGCCTCTGGGATTATAGGCATGTGACACTACATCCATGAACTTTTAACTGATACATAAAAATTATATTTATATATAATTCATATATATATATATATATATATATATATATATATATATATATATATATATAATTTTTAGGACCTTTTGGCGACCAGAAAATACAGAACCAGAACTTGCAGGCCACCAGTGTACAGAAAATTACAGATCAGCAATGCCTTAACTTACCAGCTGGGTTTTCATCACCTCTTAATCAGGGGTCTAGGTAGGCTTATAAGGGGGTATCCAGGACGGGCCCTCAAGTGATATGCTCATGTTCAGGACCCCCAAAAAACCACCAGAGACCAAGATTGATGTAAGCAACAAAGAAGTATTTATTGTAAGCTAGCTCACTCCTCTGCACACACAGCAATTGGTGACTCTGAGAGGCCCCAAGCCCAGGGTTTGCAGCAGTTTTATACACTTTTGGGGAAAGGCAGAGACTTTACATACATCATAGCATCTCTTAGCAAATCATCACACACCACAGGAAAATCATAAAAAAACTCTAAAACATGATTAGCACATTCACTGGTGGGAACAAGTTGGGTAAGGTTGATTGGTTAGTACAGGAGAAGAATTCACTTGAACTGATTAGTTTAAGCAATGAAGGGAGTATGTGCTGAACTACATGGTTTCCCAACATGTTATCAACCACCATAAATTACTGGGAGGGTCATCTGTCATCCCAGGTATTTTCCCTGTCTCATGCTGATTGGTGGTTGCTAGCGGGTTGCTATGGGTCCTCACCTAGCCTGAATGAGTCAAGGATACATGGCACCACAGATCTCTCCTGTTGTTTGCAGACATACAACTCAGCAGGGTGGGTGTGTGCCTAGGAGTGCTCTGTGAGTTTTTCCAAGGACAAGGGCCATGCCCCCTCAGGATTTGCTCTGAGGTAGAGGCTGGTTTCTCAAAAATTGAGTCACATCAGTTTCTCAATCACTCCTGGGAGTGCCACTCCTCAGACAGCACTCAGCACAACTTCTATAGAAGGCTCAGAAAACAATAGGGGTTATCCTTGAATACGGGAGCCCCAAAGACCACCAGAGACCCAAGATCGATGTAAGCAGCAAAGTGGTGTTTATTGCGAGCTAGCTCAGTACTCCGTACACACACACAACAACTGGTGATGCTGAGAGGCCCCGAGCCCAGGGTTTGTAGCAGTTTTATACATTCTTTGGAGAGGGCAGGGACTTCACATACATCATAGCAAATCATCGCACACTGCGGGAAAATCAAATAACAATTCTAAAACATGATTAGCACATTCACTGGTTAGAACAAGTTGGGTAGGGGTGATTGGTCAGTACAAGAGGGGTATTCGTTTGAACTGATTGGTTTGAGCCAAGAGGGGTGTATGTGCTGAACTACATGGTTTCCAAACTTGTTATCAACCACCATAAACCACTGGGAGGATTATCTGGCATCCCAGGTATTTCCCTGTCTCATGCTGATTGGTGGCTGCTAGGGGGCTGCTATGGATCCCCACCTAGCCTGACTGAGTCAGGGACACCTGGCACAGCAGATCTCTCCTGTTATTTGTAGATAAACAACTTAGCAGGGTGGGAATGTGCTTAGGAGTGCTCTGTGTGTTTTTCCAAGGACTAAGGTCATGTCCCTTCCTTGGACAGGCTTTGCTCTGAGGTAGAGGCTGGTTTTTCATTCCCCCCTTTGTCTGGAAACTTGGGAACCAATCATGGTTTCCTCAGTTGGGGGCCTATTTTGGCAGGCTCTACATTTTGATAAACAGTAATCCTCAGGGGACAGTCTTCAACTTTCCAAACTCACTTAAAATTGGCCTTCTAGATCCAATCTGACTCGATTTACCTATCTACACTGCCTATCCATTTCTGGCTTTATTTCCCCTAATTTTAGAAACTTTATTGCTGTAAGGAGAAGGGGTGAGAAGGGGCGATGGCTCGTTCTGGCTGCTTCAGAGCTGAAAAGGGGTGTCGAACATGAGGGGGCTTGATGATATGGGGGTCGATGGACGACGTGGGGAACGACGACATGGGGGACATGAGTTCCCTTTTAGAAGTCAGTTCCATTTGAGGTCTGGTTGGGGAATAACAGGTTGTCATCGGGGGATGGGTGCTTGTGTGGTAAGCCATTGTTGTAGATTGTGGCCGCCATTAGAAGATGGCGCCGGCTTCCACTGTGGCCTGTGATAACCAATTCTTTTGTGGAGAGTTGGCACGCTATCCCTTGCCACCCTATAAGAAAGATCCACGCGGCGGCTTAAGATTGGTACGTGGGAGGCTTTATTAGGCTGTGCTTGGGCGCTCGGGGGTAGAGAGGAAGGTCACTAAAAGATACTTTAATCAAGGCCTGAATAAACTGCTGAAAGAAGATTCCTGAGTTGCGTCTTCCTTGCGGGCAAGGGGTCGCGACAAGTGGTGCTGAAAACCCGGGAACCAGAACTTTCAGCAGTCAGGGGTGGTGCACTGGTTAGTCCTAGGTAAGTGGGACCCGCGGTCAAAGCGGAGATCAGTCCCAGGTAATTGGGACCCGCTATCAAAGCGGAGATCAGTCCCAGGTAATTGGGACCCGCTATCAAAGCGGAGATTAGTCCTAGGTAATTGGGACCTGCTATCAAAGAGGCAGCTCCTCTGTAAAGCCAGAGAGAGCATTATATCTTATTGCAGCTGCACTGTGTACTTTCGCTCTTACTTTCACTCTTGTTTTTTGTGTGTCTTTTGTTGTGTCATGGGTGCCGTATCTTCAAGTCCGCTTCTCCTGGCCCTAGATAACCTGTTACGTTCCAAGGGCCTAAAAGTGAAACGTAGTACTTTACAGAGATTTTTACAGAAGACAGATATTGTTGCACCGTGGTTCGCATTTTCTGGCAGCCTCACTATACCTAGCTGGGATAAGTTAGGCACAGATCTTGACTTTGCTTCTGAGCAGGGCATATTAGAGGGTGGGGTGATACCCCTTTGGAAGATGATTCGTAGTTGCCTCGCAGATGGCAGATGTCAGGAAGCACTTACTAAAGGACAAGAAGTTTTAGAGCAATTACATGAAGAAAGATCAGAAATGGCAGGCAGTGAGGTATTTCAGGAGGATGGCAGTGTGCGGAGCAAGAAACAGGGGAGGAGGCGATTGTCTCTGGCACGGAGTGAAATATTTCAGGAGGAAGGGAATGTGCAGAGCGAGAAACGGGGGAGGAAACGCTTGTATCCAGATCTCAGTACACTGCGCACACTCCCATGCAAAAGTGGGTCAGAAGAGGAGGACGATGAGGAGGAGGAGCTCGGGAGACTGTCTCGGCAGCTAGGGAGTCTAACTATGGGAGAAGGGAACAAAAATAAACAGGAGATCAAAAAAAAAAAAAATGATCCTCCGGACCCGCCGCCGTACGGTGGGGGTGTTTCGAGGAGAGCTTTCCATGCCCAAACAGAGAGGGGGCTATTAACATTTTTACTGATGGTTCTAAGTCTGGAATGGGAGCCTATGTAATTAATGACTCTCCCCCTATCCAGCATCAATTTGCTCCTGGAAATCCACAATGGGTAGAACTACAAATTGTTATTGAAGTTTTTAAACAGTGTTCTTTTCCTTTTAATCTTATTTCGGACTCCAGCTATGTGGTACAAGCACTAAAAGTCCTGGAGGCCGTGGGAACTATTAGTGATGCCCACAATGTGTCTGTTTACTTTACTCAGCTTCAACAACTTATCTCTAACCGCACTGCTTCTTTTTATCCAATGCACATCAGGGCTCACACCTCTCTTCCTGGTCCGTTATCCCAAGGTAATGCCTGTGCGGACTTAGCCACTAGAGGTCAATTGATATGCTTGGCTTCCTCCTTAGAGGGGGCTAAGTTGTTTCACCAAAACTTCCATGTTAATGCATTAACGCTGCGCAGGCGTTTTTCCATCTCAAGAGCGGATGCTCAGCAGATAGTATTGCAATGTCCCCATTGTGTCACATTTCTTCATCCCCCTTCTTATTCCTTTTGGCTAAGGCCACCTCATCGGGGATGCTGGATTGTTCTCATACTACCTGTCTCTTATCTGAGTGTTGGAATGGTTCCTGGACTGTAGCAGTGTTTATGAAAATTCCAACTTTCGTCCCAATCCCGGTCACTGCGGATCCTGATAAATTCCCTATTGTTGAGCTACTTAGAGTCCGCAGAGATTTTGGAATCACAGCGGCTATAGTGACAGCCGTGGCGATATCTGCTGCTGCAGCGGTTACGGCCGGAGTGGCTATGGCCAATCAAGTACAAACTGCTGCCACTATTAATCAAGTTGTCCAACAAACTTCCACCATACTTGAATCCCAAAATACAATTAATCAACATATTTTGTCAGGGATTTTAGCTGCCAACCAAAGAATAGATTTACTCCAAGCTCAGGTAGAAGAATTGGCTGACTTAGTGCTTTTGGGTTGTGTTGACCAACGTGCACATTTATGCATAACCTCTGTCAGATTTAATGATTCCAGGAATGCTTCCCGCACCATTGGCAAATATTTGGCTGGAAATTGGTCCATGGAAGCGGAAGACATGATCCAGTCTCAACTAACCCAGATAGCTGTCTTGAATAGCACCCGTGTTGATCCCGTGACTTTGGGTCAATTCACCGATTGGATATCTTCTGCCTTTTCCTTTTTTAAAGAGTGGGTGGGGGTAGGCATTTTTGGTGCAATGTGTTGCTTCGGTATGTTTCTCTGTTTGTGGTTTCTCTGTCGCCTCAAGGCCCACAATGCTCACGATAAGGCTATGATCATCCAAGCTCTTGCAGCTTTAGAAAATGGCAATTCACCTCAAGTCTGGCTTGTGCAGCTTAAACAGTAAATCTTTGACATGGCCATTGCACCCCTCACATTGCACTGGGATTGGCATGTCCTCTTTCTCATTCTCCCCCAGTACTGAATAGCCCTTGCACTCTGCAGGTCTTGTTACCATTGCACGCAGATGGGTTTTAGGACTGGTCTTTCTTCTCGGCTACAGACTCTTTACTTTCCTCTGGGGCTTAGGGATTGTGTTGCCAACTAAAAATTTGTTATGTTACCAGGCTACCTGTGTTGCCCTACTTCTCGCCGTCGTCACGATGCAGGATGCGAGGCAAAGCACTGCACTTGAGTGATCCCTCAACGGACCTCAAGGAAAGCATGTCCTATTGCATGCGGGTTTGACGTCCACACCCCCGCCCTACGAAAAAAGGCGTCGGCTGATATGGGGTCAGGTCTGGGGAAGGCGCCTCCTTAGGACTGAACCATACATTGCAGCCACTTCTGCACAGTGGGATAGGACCTCTACTTTCGCCTGCATTGTTTTATAAAATAGAAGGGGGAACTGTGGTAAGCCATTGTTGTAGATTGTGGCCGCCATTAGAAGATGGCGCCGGCTTCCACTGTGGCCTGTGATAAACAAATTCTTTTGTGGAGAGTTGGCACGCTATCCCTTGCCACCCTATAAGAAAGATCCACGCGGCGGCTTAAGATTGGTACGTGGGAGGCTTTATTAGGCTGTGCTTGGGCGCTCGGGGGTAGAGAGGAAGGTCACTAAAAGATACTTTAATCAAGGCCTGAATAAACTGCTGAAAGAAGATTCCTGAGTTGCGTCTTCCTTGCGGGCAAGGGGTCGCGACATGCTTGTATGAGAGAAACAAAAACCATGAGTACTGAATAAGTGTTGCAGCAGCTGGAACAGTCACTGTACATAAGTTCCCTCACCAGGCTTTAACATCCCCAGTTACCAGGACTGTAAACATAACATTTAACTTTTAGGATTACAGATGTCCTTCCCCTAAAGATACAGTTTAATAATTTAATGTCATCTGATCTTGCAAAATCCTTTTACTAGTATGATCTGTGTCTAATAGAGAAATCATTAAATCTGTTACTTAGGGCTGGATAACCATACTAGCAAACACCAAGCCTACCTGTGTAGGTTAGGAATATCTGTAGACCTCAAACTAAAAACTACTCTGGCAGTTCCTTTTAAGAGTTATCAGGCATTTTTGTCTGAGAATCTCTTTTGTAGCCTCTAGTTTACTTATTTTTGGAAGTTACATTTAACTATTATTATTATTATTATTTAAAATGCCCAGGAATAGCTGTGTTTTGGCGTTGACTGTCTTTGATAAGTGTCTAAGATGAAGCAAGTCAAACTGACTTTTGTTTCTATCTATTGTTAAGAGTCAGCTGAGTTTCCCTGGGAGTCCTGGGGGAACTTTACATCAGCTTCTCAGTTCCGCTAGTGCCATTTGCGCTAGGATGGGTCCAGGCCTTGCTTGACCATGTGGCTTCCCTTGGAAGCATCAGGGATATCTCCCTTCTTTGATGACCCTCCTCTTCATAGCAAATGCACTGATTGGCTTTCTGTTCTCCAGTGGTCTCATTAATCTCCCTGATCGGGAGGTTATGTGGCCCCGAGTTGCAAAGCTCTTTGGAGAAGTCCCCTATTCCCTGATTCAGACTGACTCAGAGGGCAAGAGCCAAATATTGGTTTTCTTGGCACTTTTAATTTAACTTTAATTTTAAAACTTAATCTTAAACATCCAGCAAAGAAATTTCAACAGCCTTATATTAAGAGTACTGGGCTTTAATGTCTATCTCTCTATCCTGTAGGTGATAACTCCTTATCTTAAATTAACCCAGGTGTGTGTTCTTAAATCAGTACCTCTGTAAAACATTAACAGGCAATCTTTAGATCATTTATAAGAAAACTAAAAAATAAAATTAACAAGGGTAAAAACATATTTAGTTCATGTAATAGCTACCTTGAATTTTGGCAGAGTTATACATTATAATCCCCTGTTTGAGATCCTAGTAATCTTCACAAAAACCAACTTTTGGACACAACTTTAAATGTGCTGAAATTTGGCCTAATTCTTCCATAGTCACTTTCACATGCAGTGAGATGGGACATAGAGCCTTATCTCAGGTAAGGCGGGTTTTTCATAAATCTTAAGTACTGTAGTTCTGAAGCTGATCTTTGCTTTTTAGATATCATTTTATAAAGCCTACATAAATTGTTGCTCAAGTTCACATGAATATTAGCTAACACAATATAATATCACATCTAAAACATGAATTAAAGAAAGGCTGAAAGCTTTTAACATTTTGTAGAAAAGTAGCAAATTATTTTTGTGTTTTACAATAAAACCTTCACACAGATTAGGCTCTCATTAACTTACAAATACATTTAAATTGTATCTCAGTGTAAAAAGTAACATAAAACTTTACATATCTTATTGATAACAAGTCCAGTTATAGAACACAAATGAAATAAAAAAATCTTCAACATGTTGTTTTTTAAGCCTAAAATCACCATACAACTTTAGAACACCAGCTTGATATAATACTCTTTTGAAGCTTCTACCTTACAGACTTGTATACCTGGAAGATATGAGCACATTAATAGCACCACAATTACATTGATGTTTTTATATTAACCACGTCTAGCTTTTAAACAAATAACATTACAATATTGAAAAATAAGAGTTGTTGTTTAACCATAGTTGTATAATTTTTAATTTCTTTAAGATTACTTGCTCAAAAAATTACACAAATAACCAATTTACATAGACCTTTTTTATCACTTACTTAAACCCTTTTATTAACTTAATCACATAGACTTTTTTATCTAGAAACACATTTTCCCTCTATTAAATCCATACCTAGAACCTTCTAGTTTTTCTTTTTCATCTGTTAACCTCCTTCTGTTCACACTTTGAAACAATACTTGTAAATTTTTGAATTTAGGCAGATTATTTCATAGACATCAACATTTTATTAGGTTTTATTTTTGAACACCTAGCAAAACTTATAAGCTTAATTTTAAAGACATCTTTACTTTCATCTGTTTACCCAATTTAAATTGAACCATTTAAATCACATGAATCAAAGATATTTGGATCCATTTTTTATTTTATTTTATGAGGCTCCTCATATATCTGCCAATTGTCATATCACTGCATGATGGACATACACACATACAGACATACAACACATAACACAAATGAGCACACATAACAAAAGGCCTTGTAGCTTTAAGATAAAACTCTTAACTATAAAACAATATTACAAAGCACTTAAATGCTTGGGAAAACTTGAATTACATGGCATAAAGATATAACAAAAGAAACAATAGAAAAAAAATTAGGTGAATAGAGTATTAATCCCACATTTTGTAAGAAAACTGACACATCAGGTTAAACATTCCAGATTTGAGGAACCACTTCAACTGTGAAATTCTATCCCCACATGGTTCTTTATGAAGTAGGGAGTAAGGGAATACTAACCAGGTAAGAAAACATTTTTGAATGGTTCTTTTACCTTTACATGTCTTTCTGACAATTGCAAATGTCCATTATGAACATACACACAAAAATTCTCAATGAAATTCTGAAAAATCACATTCAAATATGTATTACAAATATAGTGCACCACAATCAAGTGAGGTTTATCTGAGGGATGCAAGGTTTATTCAACAGGTGAAAATCAATAATTGTCATATATCACATCAATAGACTTAAAGAAAAAAATTATATGATTGTATAAATAGCTGCAGAAAAAGCATTGAAAAAACACAGCACCTCTTCATGCTCAAAACACTAGAAAAATTAGAGAAAATTTGTATATAAAAAAATGGAAGATCATTCTACTGTCATGTATAACTAATTATGTGACAGCCAAGCCAAAGTGACTCCATTTTGTTTAGTAACTCAATTTTGTAAAACAGTCATGCTGAATAGAAAGGTCATGACTGGGGCAAGTTGTTCTATTACTTTTATTATAGAAAACCTTAAGAACATGGAACTACCTAACAGGGAATTGTTTCTGTAACTAGGGTAATGGGGCTCTGTTTCTGTAACTGAGGTGACAGGACTAGTTGTGATTGGCTAAGCTTCTGGCCACCTGACTTCATTCTCCCACTCCTGTATCTTGGCTTTCTTGCATTGGCTAAACCCACAAATGTCTCTTTTGTGGTTTTAAGTCTTAAAAGTAGTGCCCTTGCAATTGTTCAGGGCTGATCAGGGAACAGACTTTATGTGTGCTTCAATAAAGGTTTGATTTGATTACATACTAGTGTTCTGAAAGTCAATTTATGAAACCCCAGATGTTTCTTTAACTATAAGAATTAGAACATACAAACAAACAAAAATAAAAAATAAATAAAACTAGGGACAGTAGAAACGTACCTCAATATTGTGAAAGTCATCTATGATAAACCCAGAGACAACATCATTCTAGATGAAAAAAAATGAAGAACTAAAAAAAGACAAGGATACACTCCCCCACAACTTCTATTAAACATAGTTGAAACTGTAGCCAAAACAATCAGAGAGACAAAAGAAATTAATTTGGTACAAATATATAAAGAAAAACTCAAAGTATCACTTTTTTTCAACATGATTCTATATTTAATAGTACCAAAAAAATTCACCAGAAAACTTCTAATACTATTAAGAAAATTCAGCAAAGTAATAAGATATAAAAACAAAACCCATAAATCAAAACATTCCCATATACATCAATGATGAATCCACTGAAAGAGAAATTAGGAAAACTACCCCACTCATAATAGCTGCAAAAATATGAAATACTGAGAGCTGGGATTTTGGCTCAATGGTAGAGTGCTCACCGGGCATGTGCAGGGCACTAGGTTTGATCCTCAATAAAAGTGGGTGAAATAAAGGTGTTGTGTCCAACTACAAGTAGAAAAAAATTTTAAATTAAATACTGGGAATCAATCTAACAAAACAGTTGAAAGACCTCAACAAGGAAAACTATAGAAAACTAAAAAGAAGTTGAAGACGACCTTGGAAGATGGAAAGATTCCCCATGCTCTTGGAAAAGCAGAATTAATATATTCAAAATGGCCAAACTACCAAAAGCATTATCCAGATACAATGTAATTTCTATTAAAACTCCAATGATATTCTTCATAAAAATAGAAAAAGCAATCATGACATTTATTTGCAAAAATAAAAGACCCAGAATACTCAAAGAAATCCTTAGCAAGAATGATGAAGTAGAAGGCATCACAATACCAGACTTTAAATTACACTACAGAACAATAGTAATAAAAATATCAAGGTATTGGCACAAAATTAGAAATACAGACAAATAGTACAAAAGACAGAGACAATCCCAAATGAATATGGTTATCTTATATATACAAAGCTGCCAGAACCATGCATTAGTGAAAAGACCCCCTATTCAATAAGTGGTGCTGGAAAAACTGGAAATCTATATGTAAGAAAATGAAATTAAACCACTATTTTTCACCCTGCACAAAAGTCAACTCAAAGTCAACCAAAAGCTTAGGAAGTAGAACAAAAACATGCACATAACAGAAGAAAAAGTGGGCCCAAACACTTATCATTTTAATTTAAGACTTCACTTTTTTTAAAAAAGGCTACTATAGCACAAGACGAAATATTAATAACCAATGAATGGGATGGATTCAAACAAAAAATGTTCTTATCAGCAAAGGATACAATAATGTGAAGAGAGAGCCTACAGAAAAGAACAAAATCATTACCACACACACCTCAGATAGTCTTAATCTTCTGGATACAAAAAGAACACAAAAATCTTAACACCAAAACCACAAATACCCCAATCAATAAATGGGCAGAGGAACTAAGCAGAAACTTCACAGAAGAAGAAATACAATTGATTAAGAAACACAAAAAGTGTTCAACATCTCTAGTGATTAATCAAATCAAATCTAAGATTTCATCTCACTCAAGGCATAATGGCAACTATCAAGAATACAAGCAATATTAAGTGTTGATGAGGATGTGTGAAAAAATGTACAATCATACATTGCTGGTGCTGCAAATTTTTGCAACCACTATGAAAAGCAGTATGAAATTTCCTCAGAAAAATTGAAATGAAACCACCATTTTAACCAGCTATCCACTCCTCAGTTTATTCTCAAAGGACTTAAAATCAGAATACTACAGTGATACAGCAACCTCAATGTTTATAGCAGTTCAATTCACAAGAGCTTAACTACATAAACAACCAAGATGCCCTTCAATAGATAAATGGATAAACAAAATATGCTACATATACACAGTGCAATATTATTCAGCCTTAAAAAATAATATTATGGCATTTGCAGGTAAATGGATGTAAATTAGAAAATATATTGCCAAAAAGAAATAAGCCAATCCCCAAAAAACAAAAGCCAAATATTTTCTCTGATTAGCAGATGTTATTCCATAGTTGGAGCGGTAGTGAAAAATAAAGGAACTTTGGATTATGTAGAGAAGAGTGAGGAGAGGAGTTGGGGTGTGGGTATGGAAGGGATCATACAATGATACAGACATCATTATCTTATATTCATATATGATTACACAAGTTCTGTGATTGAGCACTATGTATACCCAGAGGAATGAGAAGTTATGTTCCATTTGTATGCAATGTGTTAAAATGCATCTATTGTAATGCTAATAACAAATAAAAATAACAATTTTTAAAAACAAAATTAGGAATTTCACCAGGGGAACCCTACCCGTGAGCTGCATCCCCTGTGCTTTTGATTATTACTACTTTTTTTTTTGAGACAAGGACTTACCAATTTGATTAGGAACTCTCTAAATTACTGAGACTGGCCTCAAAGTTGACGTCTTTCTGAATCATTCTTACAAATTAGTAGGATTACAAGTGTGTCTGACCCCCCTGGTTCTGCAACCACTTTTAATACCAAATGAGTAAAATTGTACAACAACCAATATTCCAACAACTAGTAGTCTAATAATTCAACACTGATACCACTTAGTAGAGATGCCACAAATTTTGGGTTTACTCCTGTCGAATTTCACTAATCTGAGTTATTAGTTGCAAGTCCCAGAATAAGATCTATATTTGTGATGAGTTTTTCATAAATTGGGGTCTCTACAACAACACACTCAAGTTACATGTTCTAATAAAACTAACTACTTACAGAACAAATAAACACAATTTACTTATACATACCAGCTTCTATAAAATATGATACTCAGGAAGCTGACAATTGAAAATACATAGAGAACATGAAAAATGTTAGAGGGAAATAGAGCACATAGAAAAGTTTAGGAAATAGATGGTTGAAGAAATACCCTCTAGTTTTGGTGATTTGCTTCAGTAGCAAAATCTCCCTTACCATCATCATTAAGAAAATTCTCCCTATTTAAACTGTGGTGATTCAGACACTCACACTGCAAAATTTCTATTTTTTTGCCATCAAAACCAATTAATTTAACACTTTCATATTTAGTGATCAGAACAAAATATTGTTTATCCAACCTTACCTTAAATTTTCCCCCTATGTTCTATCCTTTGTACATTAAACCATGTCATGTCAGCCTATAGCAACATACACAACTTTTTTTTTAATCTCCTAAGTATAGGTTGGCTTTTGTGTAAAATATTTTTCATTTTGAATTTTGATTTATTCTTGTGATAATGGGGCATTCTGCCACTGAAATATATTCTTAGTCTTTTTAATTAATTAACTAATTAATTAATTTTTGAGACAAGGTCTTACTAAGTTTCTCCACTAAGTTTGAACTTGTGAACTTTTTGCCTTAACCTCCCAGTAGTTGTAATTATTGGAATGACAAAATATGCCAGTTGGGTATGAATATTTTACCCTTCTTTGATCCATTCCCCTTTCAACTTCTTTTTTTACACTTCCCTCTAAAAACAAGCCATTTACAGGCTAAATTTTGGGATGCATCAAGATCTTATATTTGATGCTTTCCCATTATTGCAATATCCATTTAGAATTTTTAAAATTCATTCATTAGGCATATCTGAGTTTGTCAAATCTGATATTTTATAAATAGCTCCACAACAATAAAAATATAGCCACATATATTATTAAGAACTAACTTAACTGACCTTAGTTTGTGTATGATTGTATTCTGAAATTACCTCTATCTTTACTCTTAGGAAAAATTTTTATATCTTTCTAATACTAGTCATAAATTACATTACATAGCTAATGAGAAAGTAAAACTAAAATGAGACAGTCTCTATCCAGCATCTTATTGGCTTAAATATTTGGTGACCACCCTGACCATGAGGCAATATACTATGCCTTCCTATCTGCACGTAGTGAGTTTTCCCTTGAAGACTCCTGCACAAATAGACTAGAATTGTTTTCCTGATTTTTTGTCATAGTTTATTGTCCTTCTGCATTATTAGAACTTTTAATCTTTCCTCCCTATATGGGTAAAAGGAAAAATAATAGAGATCATTTTCCCTTTCTCTTTAATTCCAGAAGCTAGGTGACTAAACTGCAATGTGTTTCTGGGGAGCTGAATCTAAAATTAGAAGAAAATTATATTAATGTTCCAATACATGATATTTATATAAAACCTATACAGGATATTCCTGTAATCTCTAGAGTAACCAGCTAGCCTGACCAGGTGCTCCATTTCCCAATAAGCTGCTTTGTAGAAAGTAATGATTACACAGATGTTGATATTCTCTAGGTAATTCATCAAACATGGCAGCTGTGGGCACCTTGGTTTACCTTCATGCAGTGCTGACACTCAGGACCAGTAAAAGACATGGCATTCATTGAAGACACATCACACTCTAAAGTTTTTAAGGGAGCCCTAAACCTTCTATCCATGCTTACAGAAGACAAATAGATAAGATGTTATATAATTTTATATTTTAGTACCAAGGATTGAGCCCAGGAGTGCTTAAGCACTGAGAGACATTCTCCCTTTTATTTTTTATTCTCAAACTTTTGATCCTCCTGCCTCAGCCTCCTGAGTTGCTGGAATTGTAGACATGCTTTCCCACATGGCATTAGATGCCAAACTTTTTTTTTTTTTTACAGTTTCAAGTGATAATCCTATTTTTCTCTCTTGTGAATGTACACAAACATATTTTATTTAAAAAAAATTTATCCAGAACTCAGAGAAAAAGATGAATTAAAATGTTATGTTATTTGAAATGTACAATAGAAAAGCATACTCCATAATATACTGAGTTAACTGAGAAAAGATGGCATTTAGGGAACTCATGCTTACTATACTATTGGAAAATACCCAAAAAAGTGGACAACATCTGAGATGTAAAAAGAAATTGAATACCTAATGGGCCACAACTACTCCCAAATATGAATTATTTATATCACTCAGAATTCTCATGTCATAACTATATATTTAATACGTGCTTTGAAGGTGTGTAGCAAGGAGGTAAAGAGAGTTTAAGCCAAGGCTGAGGCCAACAATCTGGCACAGGACATAAAAGTAGTATCCTGTCAAGCCTCATTATGTGGGGCCAGAGGTGATGGAATATTGTGCACTATCAAAATTTGACTAGGGTTAACAGACTCCAAATCTGACCTCAGGAAAGTTCAGTTTCCCACAATTAGTTCTATTTTCAACCAGCCCCTGACTTCTGTTTCATAATGCCCAGCCCTGCAGACTTATCATTTCTACAAATACTCTAACCCCTGAAGTTCAGAGTGAAAGAACCTGTGACAGAACCTCCCAGGTATCACAATACCTGATGGATCTAGAGATTTACCTCGGCCAGAGATAAAAATCTCCCAGAATTTTGAAACTTGTCCTCTATTCTTTGGTTGTTTATGATTGAATAATTACCATCACAATCACTGAATGATTGAACTGAATGGACAAAATACCTGCCTCAGACCCCTCTGAGTGACAGGTGAAACAATTAGAACTCAGGCTGCTGCATCAATGATTGACAGGTCCTTGGTTATTTTCTTTTTCAGACAGAGCTTTCTTTGTGGAAGAAGACTTGGCCATGCAAGGGAACATTTATATTTAAGGTGAATATAAAGTTATATCAATTATCAATAACAATAATATCAACAACATAGATTCACAAATGCAAATAGTACATTGAAAATTACATTTTTTTGGTTTTAAACTCTTCATGGTTGGGCTTCATGAGGTTTATGTTTGTTTGTTTTATTGGTTCCAGGGATAGATCCCAGTGATGCATTATTGAGCCATATCCCTAGTTATTTTCAAAAAGTTTGCCCAGGTCTACCTAAGTCACTGAGGCTGGACCTCAGCTTGTAATCAACTTTTCTAAGTGTTCTGAGTCACAAGAATTACAGGTATGCACCAACACACCCAGATCATATGCTGGAATTTTAGAGATGCATCAGATCTTGAAAAAAGTAGACAATCTTCTACATCTGCAAAGTTCAGTAAAAATAAGTGAAAAATATATGTGTAACTAAACTTTTAGAGTTCATAAGGAAAACAATTAAAATAAATAATTATAATAATTTAAACTAAATTACTATAAATTTTTATAATTTATAAGTTGTCACAAAATTGATACTTCATAGTAATTTAGAAATTATAAAATATCATAAAATTTTATTATATAATACAACTGATTATAATTTGTAGTGAATCATAATTCTAACTCAATATACTTGAAATGATATCATTTTAATATATCACTAATAAAAATTTTTAATTATATTTTTAACATTTTTAAAAATAACTTTATTTATTTATTTATTTATTTTTATGTGGTGCTGAGAATTGGACCCAGTGCCTTGGTAGGTGAGCACTCTACTGTCGAGGCACAACCCCAGGCCAACTACATTTATTTCTCATTAAACATTCAATCTTCACTGTGTTTTCCATTTCTAATACTTCTCAATGTATATCAGCCATATTCCAAAAACTCATTACCCACATGTGACAAATGGCTACCACATTGAAAGTGTACATTTGAGGGCTCTGGTTCTTCTTACCACAGGAAATTGAATGACTTAGAGCCTCTTTTTTATCTTATGTCTTCCTGCCTAATATCCCTCCTTTAGACCAAATGAACAAGAAATGATTTCTATTAGACACAGGAGGGTGCTATGAGATGAGAGTTCACAAAGGAAATCCATCTTTCCAAATGACTACCTGGAAAATCTCAGGCCTTTTCGATATTAGAAAGTGAACAAGGGGAAGGATTTCTATGTCTTCACATGTGTCTACACCTTGACATCAGAATTTAGATGTGAAGAAAAAAATTAAAACTTTTTATCATGCCATTGGGCCTTGATTCTAGTGATCTGGCTAAGGTTGTCTGGTTCATCTTATGGTGAGTAGTATGGTGTGTTTAAGTTCATGTCTGCACACATTTCTGCATAACTCAAAATCATCTAATATGACTTCCAATATTAAATCAGGGGGAAAAAATCTGTACTTCTTGCATGCTCAATTCAATTTAGTGATTCTGAAATCAGCAAGTCTTGAACTCTGGTTTACTGTTTGCATTGGATATATTTGTTGATTAGCTATCAAATATTACAAACTACACAAAAATTACAAATTCTTGATTGAAATGATCAGTGTATGAGAAAGCCCTGTTTAGACTGGGTTAAGATGGGTTATTCTTCTGATTTCAGCTAGGAAACTTTCTGCATATGCTCTGCTATTTGACATAGTAGCCCTGCTCCTGGAAGAGAGATGGCTGTCCACTGTGGCATTTTTCTTCTCATCCACATGACCTCTTCTTCTTCACAATCATCATCATATTAGCTTCTCTCCTTGAGATGGTGGGGTATACATAGAAAATCAGGAAAAATTCAAGACACTTTAGGCCAAGGCATAATACTAGTACATTTTTATACTCACTGTATTTTACTTACTGTAATATAAGCCATTCTAGATTAAAGTATTGGAAAACAGACCCTACCTGTCAATAAGAAGAGCTACAAAAGAACATTGTCAATTGCCTGGATACAGAGAAGGATGAAGAATTAGAACTATTTTTGCAATTCATACCTTTTTTCTTTTCTTTCAGATAACATTTGTGTGACTATTCAAAATTAATAAAATTTTATTAAACCATAGGTACTAAGAGGCTAGTCAGGATTGGGAATCATAATTACTACTGCCTTCCTCAAAAACTCAAAGTTTTGCTAGGTCAAAATAATTATGCAACTTCTCTAGGAATTCAAGTAACTGAAGAATTCCACCTCTGCAATAGAAGCAAAATTCTTTTTTAGCTTCACATATCTTCACTATTTTTTATTATTAAAATGTTTTCAAAAGAATGCTCAAGTGACTTTTAAAATAGAAAAAAAAATCTGGGTAAATAGATTTGGGCTATGTTTAGAAAATAAAGGCTGAATGATTCATTTTCTAATTTCTCATCATGTGATAATATTAAAAATGTGCATAACACAATATAATTGCAACTTCTTTCATTCCTTCTTTTGGTATTTTTAGTCTACAATTTTTTTTCTTGGTACCAAGGATTTAACTCAGGGACACTTGAACTCTAAGCTACATCCACAGCCCTGTTTTATATTTTATTTAGAGACAGAGTCTCACTAAGGTGCCAGTGCCTTGCTGTTTATAGGCTGGCTTTGAAATCAAAATCCTTTTTTCTCAACCTTTCAAGCCACTGGAATTACAGGCATGTGCCATTGCACCCAGCTTATGTACAATTTTTAACCTAGACTATACCTAGATTTTTTTTGCATGAAAAAAATCTTAATATGAAAGCAAAAGACCAAGATAGTTATACTTAGAAGATATTTTCTCCTCTAGCATTTTGTATAAACAGCTTAGTATGTAAAAATGATTAACTTTTTGGTTTTCTAAACATGGCAAATCTCTTTTCTATGAACCCAAACCTGAAAGGCTAAAATGGGCACATCCACACAGCACACATAGAAAGCACAGAGTGTTAATGCATTTTCAACTGTTAACTAATGGTTCCTGGTTCTGGCTGAAGTGTACAGTTACCTGAAGTGCTATTCAAATTCACAGAATCCAAATTGCATTAAAACAATGTAATCCATATCCCTGCAGAGGGACCTAAGCTTCTGTGTTTATCAAGATTTGGAAGGAATTATCATGTGAGTTTAAGTTCATGTCTGAAATTGAATTACTTAAACACTCTTTTTTTTCAGTAAAACTAAAAACCATTGCTTTATGTGAATATCTTTTGATGAATGAGTTGCAAATACATATACGACATTTGCTCATGGCATGGGCATTTCAGGCTCACCCAATTTCTTAGTCAGGTTTTACTAACTATAAAAAGTACCTGCAATAATCATATAATAAACAAAAAATCTTATTTTGAATCAAAGTTCTGGAGATCCTTGTTCATAAGTGATTGGTATTGCTTTTGACCTGATGTGAGGCAGCATATTATGGCAGGAGCTCATGACAACACAAAACTAAAAAGGCACCAGGGGGCCAAAGCTACCTTCAAGTACACACTCTGCAGTGAATTAAAAAATTTCCACCATGCCTTACCTTGTAAAGGTCCCACCACTTCAAAAACCCTGGGGACCAAGCCTTTAATACCTGAACCACTCACTATGGGGCAGTTACCCAAGCCAGAGCACCTGCATTGTATAATTGACATCCTTTGCATAAACTGAACTCTAATGTCTTTTTTTCTCACTAAACCCAATTAAAAATTATTGAGAATACACCATGCAAAGGACACAGTTCTAAGTACCTTTTTCATGAACAACCTCACTGTACAAAAGAATTTTTTTTTGGAAAAAATCATTATTAAAAAATGTGTTAAGCCATGAGTTGTGGTGCAGGCTAATAATCTTGGCAAGTAAGAAGTCTGATACACGTGGATTGCAAGTTCAATGACATCCTCAGTTACTTATTACATTATTACAATTTGTCTCAAAATAAAAAATAAAAATGATACAACTCAGTGGTAAAGTACAACTTGGTTTCATCCCCAGTACTGAGAAAAAATAAATAAATAAATAAATAATAGAATGTTTGTCAAATTGTGGCTAAAATAAAAAGTCTTATGTTCAAGTGTTAGAACATGGAAAAATTGACTGCAAATAATAAAATATTAAAAGCCAAAATGAGGGGTTGGAGTTGTGGCTCACTGGCAAGTCTGTTTGCCTAGCATGAGTGAGGCACTGGGTTCAATGCTCAACACCACATATAAATAAATAAAACAAATGTCCATTGACAACTAAAAAAAATTATACTGAGCCAATTTGAAATCTAAACCAAATCACAAATTGTTCCTAATATCCTTTTTAAATATTTATGTTTAGTTGAGGTTGGACACAATAGCTTTATTTTTATTTATTTTTATGTGGATCAAACCCAGGGCCTTCCATGTATCAGGTGAAGCCTCTACCACTGAGCCAAAACCTCAGACCCGTTCCTAATATTTTGAGATACCTAATAATTTCACACACATAGCATTCAAAATTCCCATGTAAATATGTTATACATATAAAAACACACAAAGCATCCTGTAAAGGTTCAGAAATTATCCCAAAGTTAACACATTTTGAATCACCCTTGCTCAGGACAGACTAAAACATTTTCTTCATCTTTGATCTCAGAAAGCAACCAAGATCTTATAAACCAGTATAGAAATGTTTTATTACATAAAAGTAAAATGTAAATAAATAAATGTTAAAATATACCAGTTATCCAAATTCAACATCTGCTTATTACATGACATTTTATTTCTTCTATGCTTCTACCAATTTTCCAACATAGACCAGTCCCACTATTTCTATATTAAGTTTTGGTGAGGTCTTGTGCCTTTAATGTCACATATATTAATGTAGAATTTTGACTAACAGAATAATTAAAAAATCACCATTTTTTAAGCAGAGAATATTTATATCATCCCAAGAAAACTATGTTTTTTCCCAGCAACATTTTGTTTCCCAGAAGGAAGATACTGTACTGGATATTTAATCATACTTTCATTTTGCCTGACATCATGCAATATAATTTTAAATCCAGCTGCTGAACTATGCAGTATTTGTGAGAATCAATCAGCATGTGTGCTTAAGTAATGTGTTCCTTTGTAGTGAAGATTACTATTATATTTTATGGATGCACTACCAATTTTTCATTTCAACATTCAAGAACATTTGAGTTATTTCTTTTTTTTTTCTTATTTTGGATCATTAATACTACTTGTCTTTAAACAACAATTTAATCAAATTATTCTTAAATAACTAATCTACTCATTTTATTCTTTCTTAGTATTTCATTGACACAATATTTCATTTTTACTGGTTGCTATGAGAATAATTTCCATCTTAACATTTTAATTTAATTAGAGTCAATATTATATGAGTTTACTAAGTACAAAATATATAAAAACCTTACTGGAGACTGTTTAGATTCTTGTATCCTTTGTGCAACTACTATAAATATTTATCTACACATTATAGAATCAAAAATATACTGTTTAATTTTTATTCAATATAATCTTAGGTTTAAAAAATACTAAGAGGAAGAAGTATTAATTATAGGTTTGCTAATATATGCCAGGCACAGAAGCACATGCCTATAATACTGGTGACTTGGGGCCCTGAGGCAGGAGAAGCATAAGTTCAAACCTAGACTCAGCAACTTAGCAAGGCCCTAAGCAACTCAGCAAGACCCTGTATCTCATAAAAATATAAAAAGAACTAGGCATGTGGATCCATGGTCAAGCAATACTGAGTTCAATCCCTGGTTTTAAAAAATGCTAATATATTATAAAATTTAGAAAGGTAAAAACAATGAAAATGGAATACCATATACAGAATTTAGTAGACACCCACAAATTATTTAAGCTTTGAAATCAATGATAAGCCCTAAATTGACTTCATAACACTTGACATATATTGATTGACCCATACATTTCTATTTGGTTTTGCTCTGCCCATGAATAAACCACTATGTGATCTGGTCAGGCAGTATTATTTTGTTTCTTTGTCTATCCAAGTGCAACTGTTTTATATTATATAAAGTTTTGCAAAAAAAATCATAAAATGGATGAAAAAAGAAAAGAACAAATGTCAAGTGTGCAGAAAATTGAAAATTTTATGCCTCTTTATTGGGAAAGGAAAATTATCTAATCACTGTGCAAAGAACCTTGGTGGTTTCTTAGTAACATAAAAATTACTAAATTAACCAGCAATTACCTCTAAAATAACTGAAAATGTGTTCAGTTTGAAAATAATACACTAGCCAAAATGTAAAGATAATATAAGGTAAATGGATTAAAAAACCCTGTATTTTTCCAAAATAGGATATTATTAGGCAATATTATATTTGTATTGCTAGGAATTGAACTCCAGGCTACATGTGATATGTGGACACTCTACTTCTGAACTGTAATCCAAGCCATATTCAGTAATAATGTTTCATATGAGTACTAAAATATTACAATAAAGATGTATGTGGAAACCATAAACCTTAAGCCAATTAAAAGAAAGCAGAGAAAAATGCCTTGTATTTTATAATCAAAAGTATATGTAACTTCCTGAACAGGTAAATTTATGAAGCAAAAAAAAACATATTTCTCATTATCAAAGAGCTGTGTGAAAGAGAAACAAAGGAGTAATTGCTAGTGGGCACCAGTTGCTTTCCATCTCAAACAATACCTGGAAATAAATGTTTGTGATAATACACATGTGAATATAATAAGTGATAAATAATTATACCCTTAAATGGTTATAAATATAATTTTAATTTCATCTGTGCTTTGCCAGAATAAACAGATAAATTTTTTATGGAATGCATCATAAAGTAGCCAAAGTCCCAGCCAGTAAAATAGGGAAATAAAAATGTAACTGATTTTCTTTTTATTATGGCTTCCACTTACATTTACTTGAATATGCTGTGGCTATATGTATATGATGATTATTTTTTATTTCCTTATTGCTTGTTTATAATTTGTGATAAATGTATGAGAAAAATATGTCTGTATACAAACTACAATTGTAAAGTTGTCAAGATTTTACTATACTTACATAATTAAATATGCATTATTTTTTGATTGTGTGTGTGTGTGTGTGTGTGTGTGTGTGTGTGTTCAGTGCTTGAGATCAAACATAAACATAGCAAATGTTTTACTGTTTGGTCACATCCCAAATACAAATGTACATTTCTAATCTTGAATGCTTCTCTCTCTTTGTGGGTGTATGTGTGTGTTTCTTTCTGTGTCTCTCTTTGTTGTTTTTGTTGTGGTTGTTCGTTTGTTTGTTTTGTAACATGGATTGAACCCAGGAAAGTTTTACCACTGAACTACATTCCCAATCCTTTTCATTTGCTATTGTGACCCAGGGTATAGCTAATTTGATTAGGCACGCCTCAGATTTATAAATCTGCTGCAGCCTTTCAAGTTCTGAGATTAATAAATGGGCAACCATGGCTGGCTATTAATTTCTTTTGAAAGAATATCTAATGACACTTTTTAAATTTTCATTGTATGTATTTCTTATTGTTAAAGTGAACTTTTAGCACATCCTAATTAACACTGTTATGATTGTTGTTGCTGTTATATTAGTGAGTAAAAATTCCCCATTATTAACCATAATCTTCTCCTTCACACATGTGCTTTGTTCTATTGCCTATTTATTGTATTTAGATTTTTTTTTGAGAGAGAGAGAGAGAGAGAGAGAGAGAGAGAGAGAGAGAGAGAATTTTTTAATATTTATTTTTCAGTTTTTGGTGGACACAACATCTTTACTTTATTTTTATGTGGTGCTGAGGATCGAACCCAGTGCCCTGCACATGCCAGGCAAGTGCGTTACTGCTTGAGCCACATCCCCAGCCCTTATTTTGAATTTAAACTTAATTGGCCTGCTGATTAGTGTGCTCAGTCTCAGAGTCCTCAGTTCTCTGGCCACCTCAGCCTCCTCATTCCTGTTTTGCTCTAGTTCAGTGTTGGAAATCTCCCTTACCTATGCTATATGTATGTCCTGAGTATGAGAATCTCTTTACTTGTGCTAGTGCACTAGCCCTGGTTCTGAGTTTAGCACAGCAAGGCACAGTATTGTGTTAAAATAACAAAAAGTTCACCTTCATCTTATATCCATGTTTTCAAACAGAAGAAACTATTCAAAGGGACACTCAGATGGATGTAAAGGAAGGGGGTTACATGGTATTCACTGAAGATACAATGAAAGCTGAGAAATAAGAACTTGAGCATAAAGATCCCTGACCTATTATTTGCACATTGGTAATATGAGTAATACACAAAGACCCAATTTAGACAATTTATTATACATCTATAATCCCAGCAATGTGGAAGGTTGAGGTAGGAGGATTGTGAGTCTGAGTCCAATTTCAGCAACTTAGTGAGACCCTGACTCAAAATAAAAAGGGCTCAGGTATTGACTCATTGGTAAACTATCAATGGGCTCAGTAACAAATGCCCCCCCACAATTTAATTCCTGCAATTTTGTGAAGTTGAATTGATAAATTATCTAATTGTCCTTTAAATTACAAAATCAGCACTCAATTCTTAGCTGAAAATCTAACCTACAGTTTTTTAAATATATATATATATATTATGACAAGTTAAAGAAAGCCTCAGCAACTTAGTGAGGTCCTAAGCAATTTCTAGATTCTGACAACACACACACACACACACACACACACACATATATATACATACATACACACATACATATAGTTTAGTTATAGATGGACACAATACCTTTATTTTATTTATGCTGTGCTGAGGATCAAACCGAGGGCCTCACATATGCAAGACAAGCATTCTAATGCTGAACCCCAGCCCCAGCCCCTAACCTATGCCTTCTTTAGCCTCACTTTTGGTTCCTATTTGAAGGTGATAACTTAAGTCAAAAATTACAAACATAATAAACAACCAAAGAATAGTACTCCTCTGAGACCAGAAATTATATATTTCTTTTTGTTCATTATCCAGAGCCATGAAGACTAATTATAATAACACAGGGTCAATAACTACAAGTGAATATTAATTTAGTAATAAAGTAATAAATAAATTTCAGTTTTGTATCTGGCTTCATATTATACACACATACACACATATTTAGTTTTGTATGAAACTTTATTATTTATTTATTTATACGTAGTGCTGATAATTGAACCCAGCGCCTCACACATGTGTTGTAACCACTCTACCCCTGAGCTAAAAGCACACCCCTTCAGATGTTTTTAATCAGATCCATATAGTTACATTCAGTGGTCAAGAAATGGCATAAAGTATACCTTGACCTGCCCCACAAGAACCACCAATTAATGCTAAAAACAGAATGATGTAACACAATGGAATAAATAAATAAGAAGGTAACACATAAGTACTAAATGAATTTTAAAAGAAATTAAATCAGGCTTGGTGGTGTATATCTATAATTTTTGTAAGTTGGAGTGGCAAGGCCATTCAAACATAAATATAAGACTTCTGATGGTGCATGCCTTTAATTCCAGCAGCTTAGAAGTTGAAAGCAGGAAGTTCTCAAGTTTAAAAGCAACCTCAAAATTAAGCAAGTCCCTAAGCAACTTAGTGTGACTTTGTCTCAAAACTAAAAAAATAAGCTGGGAATTGTGGCACATCTGTAATCCCAGTGGTTTAGAAGCCTGAGTCAAGAGGATTGCATTTTCAAAGCCAGCCTCAGCAACTTAGCAACACTATAGGCAACCTAGTGAGACACTATATCAAAATAAAAACATAAAGTCTGGGGATGTGGCTTAATGGTTATACATCTCAGGATTAAAAAATAAATAAATAAAAAGGGGAAAGAGGCTTGGGATAGGACTTGGTGGATAAGTGCCCTAGAGTTTAATCCCTGGTCCAATATATAAATAAATAAATAACAACACCAATTGGGCAACTTAGCCAGAGATGATATACCTCAGTAATAGAGCACTTCTAGGTTTGATCCCCAGTACAAAAAAGAACAAGAATAAGAAGAATAAAATAAAAAATTGTTTTATAATGAAAACAAAGAAATACAATCATTAAAAACAAATAAGAGCGACTATCTAATGTAAGGGAGAGAACCACTAATTTACTAAATTAATTTCCAAAGTAAATAAAATAAATTAATCAGTACTTGAATTAAGTTTGTTGATATACAGAATTTATAGTCTTGAAGTTTGATTGTACCCTGAAAATCATTTGTAAAATTAAACTGGTATTTTCTGAACCAAGCAAATATATGTGTATTGGTGATTAATAAACTTGTTAAACACTTGAATCTGAATAGAGTTTCTATTCTTTTACATGTTTTTCATCATGAATCTCAATAGATGTTTCAAAGAAGACAATGAAGAATCCTGAGTATCCTTTCCACATTGTGTGAGATCTTTCTATCTTTATTTTTGTGGTTCAAGGTACATACATTTCTATATATGCAGTTTTATATTTTTGCTTTCAAGATCCATTAAAAAAGAAAAAATGTGTATTTCTATTTCCTTTTATATTTTTTTTCACTTTTACTTGTCTGTATTCTTCCTCTGTTTCTGGACCAGAGGATATAAATAGTTGGAATTGTGTTGCCCTTGTTTTTCTATTCATCAATTTTGCTTTGCTGAACTTTCATGAATCTCTTCATGCTGTCATGCTGAAAAGTCTCTTAAAGAATCATATTTTTAATGAATATATTCTGAGTGACTTATGAGCTATGCTTCTAAGGGACACATTGCAGTGACACATTAACTACTAAGCAGAATCAAAATGAAACAACTCAAAATCACCTAAGAATAGTCACACTCTTATGACATGTATAGGCTTTTAAGATGTGATGATGACCTGGATAAATCCACTTCTTTTTTTTTAATGAATCCAAAATTTGTCATTAATCTGCTCATCACAAATTTGAGTGCAAACACTGAAAAGTCTGTCTTAAATTTACTACATTGGAATCATATAATATTAGAGAAATATGGAGCTTATTTCTTTTTAATTACAACATAGCTTAAAAAATTAAATACGAAACACTTTCAAGGAGATGAAACTAACATGCTGATATATCGCATATTTATTTTAGTAAATAAAACAAAAAAATCGTAGAGAAACATTACACAAAAATTTTGTTATCAATAGATATCTACTCTCATGAAATATATCTTCTGTAAGTGCAATATAGTTGCATATACAAGTTTTTCATAATATCAATTTAACAGATGCAAGATCTAGCTAGGAGAGGAGGCACATATCTGTAGTCCCAACAGCTCAAGAGGTTGAGGAAAGAGAATAATGTGTTCCAAGCCAGCCTCAGCAAAAGCAAGATGCAAAGCAACTTACTAAGGCCCAGTCTCTAAATAAAATGGCATTCCTTAGCTTGTGACCACAAAAAAATAAATAATAAATAAAAAATAAATAAATAAATAAAATTTAAAAAGTCAAATTTTTGATGGGAAACTTAGAAGACACCAATATCTATAAGCTAGAAAACTAGAGAATAGAACCCTTGACCAAACCATATTCACTTAATGCAAGAGATGATAGAATGACCAGCCAACAAAATGCCCAGGTTTTCAACTGCCAAATAAAAACCAGCCTAAATGCCTTTCTATAGAGAATGGATAAAGAAACTGTGGCATATATACACAATGGAAAATTACTCATAATTAAAAAGAATAAAATTATGGCAATTGTATGTAAATGGATGGAGTGGAAGAATATCATGCTAAGCCAAGTAAACCAATCCTCCAAAACCAAAGGTCAAATGTTTTTTCTGATAAGTGGATGCTAATCCATAATGGGGGAGGCCTAAGATTCGTGGAAAAACTTTAGATTTGTAGAAGGAAAGGTGGAAATTAGTGTAGGAAAGATAGTGGAATGAGACAGAAATCATTACCTTAGGTACGTGTATGATTTAATAAATGGTGTTACCCTTTGTGTGTAATTCATGCACAATCAGAAGCAAAACTTTGTGCTCCATTTGTGTACAATTCAAAGAGCATTCTGCTGTCATGTATAACTGATTAGCACAAATAAAAAATAGATTTAAAAAATACTCAGGTTTAAACTGAGTAGGAAAGAAAGCTGAAAAGCTATCAGCCAACCTCCAAAATGTAAAATAAGAGTGATCAAGAAATGTGTAACACTAGAAAATCTTCTGTGAAATCAGGCTTCTTAGTTCCGAAAAAATAATGTGTCTTCTAATGGGAATTAGGTTCACAAGAAAATAAATGTTAAGATAGAAGTTACCAGAAATAATTGAAGGCAAAGAGGACATTATAGATTCTAGCAGAAGGGAATAGGTTCTTGGTGGAACACCATGTAGTTCACATCACAAGGAAGCTGGTATTAAAGAAAAGAATAACAAATACATTTACTTATCAATCAGAAATTAAAGGCTGTCTGATCAAGCTGTTGCTGACTCTCAGAAAAGTCAGTGAAGCTACAATCCAGTAGCTTTGGTCAATGTTTTCATAACTACTACTTAATGCTGATCACATTATCATAATGGAAATTTGATCACATAGAAGACGTAATTTGCAATAATGCCTGATTTTCTACTACTGCAAAATAATACAAGAATTAGGCACTCATTTGAATAAAATAACCAGAATTTTTTCTCTTCCAGTTATGAATGAATATCTTAATATTCATTAAATATAATCTTAAATATAAGATTTTCAGTGTGAATGACTGTGAGTGCACTGATATCAAAGTGATGTAAGGGCCATACTACCTCTAAAGGCTCTAAGAGAACAATATTTTTTGCATTTTCTCAAATCTTATGGCTTCTAGCATTCCTTACCTTGTGACCACAAATCTTTCTTTTCTGTGTTATTGAGGCCTTCAACATAAAGCAGACAGAGAAGTCCCTATCATATTAAAGATAGTGCTAACCCAACAGGGAGCTACCAACCAATACTACAGGATATGGGAACCATATTGCATGATATGAAAGACCCTCCAATAGGCTTGTTCTTTCAAACATTGTTTGCAAAGATTGACAAAATCAGTTCATGTCCCAGAATAAGTGAGATGAGTCTCTGCCTCTGGAGACCAGAACAGGTCATAAAAGAGTTATAAAAGTGAATTAAGGACAGGGCCTTACAGGACATAGCTGATAAAATCCTGATATAAAAACAAAACAAAAATTCAGAAAACATCATACCCACCTACATTCATTTAAGAGAATCAAATTTGGATGAAGAACAGAGGACAGAGATATAGCCAGAAGGATTTAGCTTTATTTTCTTTTAACTAAATTGCTAATAATGTTTCCCACAATTATAGATTTCTGGATCACATTAATTACTACCTCATGTTTTGAATGTTATCATTACCTTCTATCTAAAATGCATGTGGCATACTGAACTCACACCCACATTTATGCACTGATCATTAATCTTTTTCTCTATATAAATGTATATGTATGTGCTTATATTTTTCCCACATTTCCAAGATTCTGCCCTGAAAATTTCTGTGATATTATCTCCCTGAAATGCATTTTTGTCATTTTAGGTCACTACATGTAAATGTTCCATTCCATATAGTTGGAAAAGATTGAAAAATTGAAATGCCCTTTTAACTAATTAGTCACTAGAATTAAAGATCAACCTCAGTGACTCCAGAGGTATTAATTATCATTCACTTTTTTTGTTGGTGTTTAATTTTTTTTGTAGTTGTAGATAGACAGGATGCCTTTATTTGATTTGTATATTTTTAAAAACAGTTTTTAGTTATGGTTGGGCACAATGTTTTTATTTTATTTGTTGATTTTATGTGGTGCTGAGGATCAAACCCAGCACCTAACACATGATAAGTGAGCACTCTATTGCTGAGCTACAACCCCAGCCCCTATTTGTATATATTTTTTATGTGGAGCTGATATTCAAACCCACTGCCTCATGCATGCTAGGCAAGCACTCTTCTGCTGAGCTACAGCCCAGTCCATCATTAACATTTCTTATACATAGTTTTTAATTTTAAAGCAAGTAGCAGGAATTTTATTTAACTTGATAGTAAAAGATTTAGAGTCATCCATGATGATTTAAATGGTCCCCAAAACATAGGGTAGTGGTTTTCACACCACCTTTCCACTGAAGCATATGGATTTCATTCCAAGCTGGACATGGGTATTATGCTTTTCCTAGAAGTAGGTAATTGGTTATGAATATTGACCTTTAACTACCTCTAATAATCTTGGAAATGTGAAGGTTGGATAAGAGGTTTAGAATTATAATATTCAAAACACTTAAAGTAGACCCATTAGATAACAGGTGACATTTATATTCTAAAAACATGGAAGAAAACCCTTTATCTAGGCCCAAAGAGGTGACAAAATAAACTATGGAAAAGAAAATTGTAGTCATTCATTAAATTGGTTTAAAAATATTTTAGATGGTAATATATTACTGTACTAGGAAATAGTGATGTAAATGCAATTTCAATTTTTACTTTTTTGAATATTTTAAAGAGAGTATAAAGCCTGGCTACAATGGTGCATGTTTTTAATCTCAGTGGCTTTGGAGGTT